>NW_026137669.1:600000-761664 GCF_019393585.1 Leptopilina boulardi | reverse complement strand
ACCTATAATATTGTGTCTAATTTTAAGTGTCATTAAAATCAAATGTTTTTAACTTAATAATTTTAACATTTCTTAATTTAAAACGAAACATCTTCTATTATATTAAGTTAACAAATTTCGAAAAACGACACCGACCCCGTGACCTCGACACCGTCCTTGAAAAATCTATTTTCAATTATTTTCAAATAAATCAAAATACTTTGCATATATGCTGTTAGAAAATCTTACAAACTATTTTTATGTAACATCTTTTTTCAATTTTAACCCGAAAAAGGGTTATTTTTCAATTTTAACCCGAAAAAGGGTTATTTTGCAATTTTTTAAGAATTTTTTGATTTTTTCAATTTTTTATTATTATTTTTTATTATTTATTGTTGTTTTTTCAATTTTTAGTTAGTAACCTATAATATTGTGTCTAATTTTAAGTGTCATTAAAATCAAATGTTTTTAACTTAATAATTTTAACATTTCTTAATTTAAAACGAAACATCTTCTATTATATTAAGTTAACAAATTTCGAAAAACGACACCGACCCCGTGACCTCGACACCGTCCTTGAAAAATCTATTTTCAATTATTTTCAAATAAATCAAAATACTTTGCATATATGCTGTTAGAAAATCTTACAAACTATTTTTATGTAACATCTTTTTTCAATTTTAACCCGAAAAAGGGTTATTTTTCAATTTTAACCCGAAAAAGGGTTATTTTGCAATTTTTTAAGAATTTTTTGATTTTTTCAATTTTTTATTATTATTTTTTATTATTTATTGTTGTTTTTTCAATTTTTAGTTAGTAACCTATAATATTGTGTCTAATTTTAAGTGTCATTAAAATCAAATGTTTTTAACTTAATAATTTTAACATTTCTTAATTTAAAACGAAACATCTTCTATTATATTAAGTTAACAAATTTCGAAAAACGACACCGACCCCGTGACCTCGACACCGTCCTTGAAAAATCTATTTTCAATTATTTTCAAATAAATCAAAATACTTTGCATATATGCTGTTAGAAAATCTTACAAACTATTTTTATGTAACATCTTTTTTCAATTTTAACCCGAAAAAGGGTTATTTTGCAATTTTTTAAGAATTTTTTGATTTTTTCAATTTTTTATTATTATTTTTTATTATTTATTGTTGTTTTTTCAATTTTTAGTTAGTAACCTATAATATTGTGTCTAATTTTAAGTGTCATTAAAATCAAATGTTTTTAACTTAATAATTTTAACATTTCTTAATTTAAAACGAAACATCTTCTATTATATTAAGTTAACAAATTTCGAAAAACGACACCGACCCCGTGACCTCGACACCGTCCTTGAAAAATCTATTTTCAATTATTTTCAAATAAATCAAAATACTTTGCATATATGCTGTTAGAAAATCTTACAAACTATTTTTATGTAACATCTTTTTTCAATTTTAACCCGAAAAAGGGTTATTTTTCAATTTTAACCCGAAAAAGGGTTATTTTGCAATTTTAACCCGAAAAGGGTTATTTTGCAATTTTTTAAGAATTTTTTGATTTTTTCAATTTTTTATTATTATTTTTTATTATTTATTGTTGTTTTTTCAATTTTTAGTTAGTAACCTATAATATTGTGTCTAATTTTAAGTGTCATTAAAATCAAATGTTTTTAACTTAATAATTTTAACATTTCTTAATTTAAAACGAAACATCTTCTATTATATTAAGTTAACAAATTTCGAAAAACGACACCGACCCCGTGACCTCGACACCGTCCTTGAAAAATCTATTTTCAATTATTTTCAAATAAATCAAAATACTTTGCATATATGCTGTTAGAAAATCTTACAAACTATTTTTATGTAACATCTTTTTTCAATTTTAACCCGAAAAAGGGTTATTTTGCAATTTTAACCCGAAAAAGGGTTATTTTGCAATTTTTTAAGAATTTTTTGATTTTTTCAATTTTTTATTATTATTTTTTATTATTTATTGTTGTTTTTTCAATTTTTAGTTAGTAACCTATAATATTGTGTCTAATTTTAAGTGTCATTAAAATCAAATGTTTTTAACTTAATAATTTTAACATTTCTTAATTTAAAACGAAACATCTTCTATTATATTAAGTTAACAAATTTCGAAAAACGACACCGACCCCGTGACCTCGACACCGTCCTTGAAAAATCTATTTTCAATTATTTTCAAATAAATCAAAATACTTTGCATATATGCTGTTAGAAAATCTTACAAACTATTTTTATGTAACATCTTTTTTCAATTTTAACCCGAAAAAGGGTTATTTTGCAATTTTAACCCGAAAAAGGGTTATTTTGCAATTTTTTAAGAATTTTTTGATTTTTTCAATTTTTTATTATTATTTTTTATTATTTATTGTTGTTTTTTCAATTTTTAGTTAGTAACCTATAATATTGTGTCTAATTTTAAGTGTCATTAAAATCAAATGTTTTTAACTTAATAATTTTAACATTTCTTAATTTAAAACGAAACATCTTCTATTATATTAAGTTAACAAATTTCGAAAAACGACACCGACCCCGTGACCTCGACACCGTCCTTGAAAAATCTATTTTCAATTATTTTCAAATAAATCAAAATACTTTGCATATATGCTGTTAGAAAATCTTACAAACTATTTTTATGTAACATCTTTTTTCAATTTTAACCCGAAAAAGGGTTATTTTGCAATTTTAACCCGAAAAAGGGTTATTTTGCAATTTTTTAAGAATTTTTTGATTTTTTCAATTTTTTATTATTATTTTTTATTATTTATTGTTGTTTTTTCAATTTTTAGTTAGTAACCTATAATATTGTGTCTAATTTTAAGTGTCATTAAAATCAAATGTTTTTAACTTAATAATTTTAACATTTCTTAATTTAAAACGAAACATCTTCTATTATATTAAGTTAACAAATTTCGAAAAACGACACCGACCCCGTGACCTCGACACCGTCCTTGAAAAATCTATTTTCAATTATTTTCAAATAAATCAAAATACTTTGCATATATGCTGTTAGAAAATCTTACAAACTATTTTTATGTAACATCTTTTTTCAATTTTAACCCGAAAAAGGGTTATTTTTCAATTTTAACCCGAAAAAGGGTTATTTTGCAATTTTTTATAGAATTTTTTGATTTTTTCAATTTTTTATTATTATTTTTTATTATTTATTGTTGTTTTTTCAATTTTTAGTTAGTAACCTATAATATTGTGTCTAATTTTAAGTGTCATTAAAATCAAATGTTTTTAACTTAATAATTTTAACATTTCTTAATTTAAAACGAAACATCTTCTATTATATTAAGTTAACAAATTTCGAAAAACGACACCGACCCCGTGACCTCGACACCGTCCTTGAAAAATCTATTTTCAATTATTTTCAAATAAATCAAAATACTTTGCATATATGCTGTTAGAAAATCTTACAAACTATTTTTATGTAACATCTTTTTTCAATTTTAACCCGAAAAAGGGTTATTTTGCAATTTTAACCCGAAAAGGGTTATTTTGCAATTTTTTAAGAATTTTTTGATTTTTTCAATTTTTTATTATTATTTTTTATTATTTATTGTTGTTTTTTCAATTTTTAGTTAGTAACCTATAATATTGTGTCTAATTTTAAGTGTCATTAAAATCAAATGTTTTTAACTTAATAATTTTAACATTTCTTAATTTAAAACGAAACATCTTCTATTATATTAAGTTAACAAATTTCGAAAAACGACACCGACCCCGTGACCTCGACACCGTCCTTGAAAAATCTATTTTCAATTATTTTCAAATAAATCAAAATACTTTGCATATATGCTGTTAGAAAATCTTACAAACTATTTTTATGTAACATCTTTTTTCAATTTTAACCCGAAAAAGGTTATTTTCAATTTTAACCCGAAAAGGGTTATTTTGCAATTTTTTAAGAATTTTTTGATTTTTTCAATTTTTTATTATTATTTTTTATTATTTATTGTTGTTTTTTCAATTTTTAGTTAGTAACCTATAATATTGTGTCTAATTTTAAGTGTCATTAAAATCAAATGTTTTTAACTTAATAATTTTAACATTTCTTAATTTAAAACGAAACATCTTCTATTATATTAAGTTAACAA
Organism: Leptopilina boulardi; assembly: GCF_019393585.1. Lineage (NCBI taxonomy): Eukaryota > Metazoa > Arthropoda > Insecta > Hymenoptera > Figitidae > Leptopilina > Leptopilina boulardi. The sequence goes on along the minus strand of NW_026137669.1, from coordinate 757,564 downwards.
ATTTCGAAAAACGACACCGACCCCGTGACCTCGACACCGTCCTTGAAAAATCTATTTTCAATTATTTTCAAATAAATCAAAATACTTTGCATATATGCTGTTAGAAAATCTTACAAACTATTTTTATGTAACATCTTTTTTCAATTTTAACCCGAAAAAGGGTTATTTTGCAATTTTTTAAGAATTTTTTGATTTTTTCAATTTTTTATTATTATTTTTTATTATTTATTGTTGTTTTTTCAATTTTTAGTTAGTAACCTATAATATTGTGTCTAATTTTAAGTGTCATTAAAATCAAATGTTTTTAACTTAATAATTTTAACATTTCTTAATTTAAAACGAAACATCTTCTATTATATTAAGTTAACAAATTTCGAAAAACGACACCGACCCCGTGACCTCGACACCGTCCTTGAAAAATCTATTTTCAATTATTTTCAAATAAATCAAAATACTTTGCATATATGCTGTTAGAAAATCTTACAAACTATTTTTATGTAACATCTTTTTTCAATTTTAACCCGAAAAAGGGTTATTTTTCAATTTTAACCCGAAAAAGGGTTATTTTGCAATTTTTTAAGAATTTTTTGATTTTTTCAATTTTTTATTATTATTTTTTATTATTTATTGTTGTTTTTTCAATTTTTAGTTAGTAACCTATAATATTGTGTCTAATTTTAAGTGTCATTAAAATCAAATGTTTTTAACTTAATAATTTTAACATTTCTTAATTTAAAACGAAACATCTTCTATTATATTAAGTTAACAAATTTCGAAAAACGACACCGACCCCGTGACCTCGACACCGTCCTTGAAAAATCTATTTTCAATTATTTTCAAATAAATCAAAATACTTTGCATATATGCTGTTAGAAAATCTTACAAACTATTTTTATGTAACATCTTTTTTCAATTTTAACCCGAAAAAGGGTTATTTTTCAATTTTAACCCGAAAAAGGGTTATTTTGCAATTTTTTAAGAATTTTTTGATTTTTTCAATTTTTTATTATTATTTTTTATTATTTATTGTTGTTTTTTCAATTTTTAGTTAGTAACCTATAATATTGTGTCTAATTTTAAGTGTCATTAAAATCAAATGTTTTTAACTTAATAATTTTAACATTTCTTAATTTAAAACGAAACATCTTCTATTATATTAAGTTAACAAATTTCGAAAAACGACACCGACCCCGTGACCTCGACACCGTCCTTGAAAAATCTATTTTCAATTATTTTCAAATAAATCAAAATACTTTGCATATATGCTGTTAGAAAATCTTACAAACTATTTTTATGTAACATCTTTTTTCAATTTTAACCCGAAAAAGGGTTATTTTGCAATTTTTTAAGAATTTTTTGATTTTTTCAATTTTTTATTATTATTTTTTATTATTTATTGTTGTTTTTTCAATTTTTAGTTAGTAACCTATAATATTGTGTCTAATTTTAAGTGTCATTAAAATCAAATGTTTTTAACTTAATAATTTTAACATTTCTTAATTTAAAACGAAACATCTTCTATTATATTAAGTTAACAAATTTCGAAAAACGACACCGACCCCGTGACCTCGACACCGTCCTTGAAAAATCTATTTTCAATTATTTTCAAATAAATCAAAATACTTTGCATATATGCTGTTAGAAAATCTTACAAACTATTTTTATGTAACATCTTTTTTCAATTTTAACCCGAAAAAGGGTTATTTTGCAATTTTAACCCGAAAAAGGGTTATTTTGCAATTTTAACCGAAAAGGGTTATTTTGCAATTTTTTAGAATTTTTTGATTTTTTCAATTTTTTATTATTATTTTTTATTATTTATTGTTGTTTTTTCAATTTTTAGTTAGTAACCTATAATATTGTGTCTAATTTTAAGTGTCATTAAAATCAAATGTTTTTAACTTAATAATTTTAACATTTCTTAATTTAAAACGAAACATCTTCTATTATATTAAGTTAACAAATTTCGAAAAACGACACCGACCCCGTGACCTCGACACCGTCCTTGAAAAATCTATTTTCAATTATTTTCAAATAAATCAAAATACTTTGCATATATGCTGTTAGAAAATCTTACAAACTATTTTTATGTAACATCTTTTTTCAATTTTAACCCGAAAAAGGGTTATTTTGCAATTTTAACCCGAAAAAGGGTTATTTTGCAATTTTTTAAGAATTTTTTGATTTTTTCAATTTTTTATTATTATTTTTTATTATTTATTGTTGTTTTTTCAATTTTTAGTTAGTAACCTATAATATTGTGTCTAATTTTAAGTGTCATTAAAATCAAATGTTTTTAACTTAATAATTTTAACATTTCTTAATTTAAAACGAAACATCTTCTATTATATTAAGTTAACAAATTTCGAAAAACGACACCGACCCCGTGACCTCGACACCGTCCTTGAAAAATCTATTTTCAATTATTTTCAAATAAATCAAAATACTTTGCATATATGCTGTTAGAAAATCTTACAAACTATTTTTATGTAACATCTTTTTTCAATTTTAACCCGAAAAAGGGTTATTTTGCAATTTTAACCCGAAAAAGGGTTATTTTGCAATTTTTTAAGAATTTTTTGATTTTTTCAATTTTTTATTATTATTTTTTATTATTTATTGTTGTTTTTTCAATTTTTAGTTAGTAACCTATAATATTGTGTCTAATTTTAAGTGTCATTAAAATCAAATGTTTTTAACTTAATAATTTTAACATTTCTTAATTTAAAACGAAACATCTTCTATTATATTAAGTTAACAAATTTCGAAAAACGACACCGACCCCGTGACCTCGACACCGTCCTTGAAAAATCTATTTTCAATTATTTTCAAATAAATCAAAATACTTTGCATATATGCTGTTAGAAAATCTTACAAACTATTTTTATGTAACATCTTTTTTCAATTTTAACCCGAAAAAGGGTTATTTTGCAATTTTAACCCGAAAAAGGGTTATTTTGCAATTTTTTAAGAATTTTTTGATTTTTTCAATTTTTTATTATTATTTTTTATTATTTATTGTTGTTTTTTCAATTTTTAGTTAGTAACCTATAATATTGTGTCTAATTTTAAGTGTCATTAAAATCAAATGTTTTTAACTTAATAATTTTAACATTTCTTAATTTAAAACGAAACATCTTCTATTATATTAAGTTAACAAATTTCGAAAAACGACACCGACCCCGTGACCTCGACACCGTCCTTGAAAAATCTATTTTCAATTATTTTCAAATAAATCAAAATACTTTGCATATATGCTGTTAGAAAATCTTACAAACTATTTTTATGTAACATCTTTTTTCAATTTTAACCCGAAAAAGGGTTATTTTGCAATTTTAACCCGAAAAAGGGTTATTTTGCAATTTTTTAAGAATTTTTTGATTTTTTCAATTTTTTATTATTATTTTTTATTATTTATTGTTGTTTTTTCAATTTTTAGTTAGTAACCTATAATATTGTGTCTAATTTTAAGTGTCATTAAAATCAAATGTTTTTAACTTAATAATTTTAACATTTCTTAATTTAAAACGAAACATCTTCTATTATATTAAGTTAACAAATTTCGAAAAACGACACCGACCCCGTGACCTCGACACCGTCCTTGAAAAATCTATTTTCAATTATTTTCAAATAAATCAAAATACTTTGCATATATGCTGTTAGAAAATCTTACAAACTATTTTTATGTAACATCTTTTTTCAATTTTAACCCGAAAAAGGGTTATTTTTCAATTTTAACCCGAAAAAGGGTTATTTTGCAATTTTTTAAGAATTTTTTGATTTTTTCAATTTTTTATTATTATTTTTTATTATTTATTGTTGTTTTTTCAATTTTTAGTTAGTAACCTATAATATTGTGTCTAATTTTAAGTGTCATTAAAATCAAATGTTTTTAACTTAATAATTTTAACATTTCTTAATTTAAAACGAAACATCTTCTATTATATTAAGTTAACAAATTTCGAAAAACGACACCGACCCCGTGACCTCGACACCGTCCTTGAAAAATCTATTTTCAATTATTTTCAAATAAATCAAAATACTTTGCATATATGCTGTTAGAAAATCTTACAAACTATTTTTATGTAACATCTTTTTTCAATTTTAACCCGAAAAAGGGTTATTTTGCAATTTTAACCCGAAAAAGGGTTATTTTGCAATTTTTTAAGAATTTTTTGATTTTTTCAATTTTTTATTATTATTTTTTATTATTTATTGTTGTTTTTTCAATTTTTAGTTAGTAACCTATAATATTGTGTCTAATTTTAAGTGTCATTAAAATCAAATGTTTTTAACTTAATAATTTTAACATTTCTTAATTTAAAACGAAACATCTTCTATTATATTAAGTTAACAAATTTCGAAAAACGACACCGACCCCGTGACCTCGACACCGTCCTTGAAAAATCTATTTTCAATTATTTTCAAATAAATCAAAATACTTTGCATATATGCTGTTAGAAAATCTTACAAACTATTTTTATGTAACATCTTTTTTCAATTTTAACCCGAAAAAGGGTTATTTTTCAATTTTAACCCGAAAAAGGGTTATTTTGCAATTTTTTAAGAATTTTTTGATTTTTTCAATTTTTTATTATTATTTTTTATTATTTATTGTTGTTTTTTCAATTTTTAGTTAGTAACCTATAATATTGTGTCTAATTTTAAGTGTCATTAAAATCAAATGTTTTTAACTTAATAATTTTAACATTTCTTAATTTAAAACGAAACATCTTCTATTATATTAAGTTAACAAATTTCGAAAAACGACACCGACCCCGTGACCTCGACACCGTCCTTGAAAAATCTATTTTCAATTATTTTCAAATAAATCAAAATACTTTGCATATATGCTGTTAGAAAATCTTACAAACTATTTTTATGTAACATCTTTTTTCAATTTTAACCCGAAAAAGGGTTATTTTGCAATTTTTTAAGAATTTTTTGATTTTTTCAATTTTTTATTATTATTTTTTATTATTTATTGTTGTTTTTTCAATTTTTAGTTAGTAACCTATAATATTGTGTCTAATTTTAAGTGTCATTAAAATCAAATGTTTTTAACTTAATAATTTTAACATTTCTTAATTTAAAACGAAACATCTTCTATTATATTAAGTTAACAAATTTCGAAAAACGACACCGACCCCGTGACCTCGACACCGTCCTTGAAAAATCTATTTTCAATTATTTTCAAATAAATCAAAATACTTTGCATATATGCTGTTAGAAAATCTTACAAACTATTTTTATGTAACATCTTTTTTCAATTTTAACCCGAAAAAGGGTTATTTTGCAATTTTTTTAGAATTTTTTGATTTTTTCAATTTTTTATTATTATTTTTTATTATTTATTGTTGTTTTTTCAATTTTTAGTTAGTAACCTATAATATTGTGTCTAATTTTAAGTGTCATTAAAATCAAATGTTTTTAACTTAATAATTTTAACATTTCTTAATTTAAAACGAAACATCTTCTATTATATTAAGTTAACAAATTTCGAAAAACGACACCGACCCCGTGACCTCGACACCGTCCTTGAAAAATCTATTTTCAATTATTTTCAAATAAATCAAAATACTTTGCATATATGCTGTTAGAAAATCTTACAAACTATTTTTATGTAACATCTTTTTTCAATTTTAACCCGAAAAAGGGTTATTTTTCAATTTTAACCGAAAAAGGGTTATTTTGCAATTTTTTAGAATTTTTTGATTTTTTCAATTTTTTATTATTATTTTTTATTATTTATTGTTGTTTTTTCAATTTTTAGTTAGTAACCTATAATATTGTGTCTAATTTTAAGTGTCATTAAAATCAAATGTTTTTAACTTAATAATTTTAACATTTCTTAATTTAAAACGAAACATCTTCTATTATATTAAGTTAACAAATTTCGAAAAACGACACCGACCCCGTGACCTCGACACCGTCCTTGAAAAATCTATTTTCAATTATTTTCAAATAAATCAAAATACTTTGCATATATGCTGTTAGAAAATCTTACAAACTATTTTTATGTAACATCTTTTTTCAATTTTAACCCGAAAAAGGGTTATTTTTCAATTTTAACCCGAAAAAGGGTTATTTTGCAATTTTTTTAGAATTTTTTGATTTTTTCAATTTTTTATTATTATTTTTTATTATTTATTGTTGTTTTTTCAATTTTTAGTTAGTTACCTATAATATTGTGTCTAATTTTAAGTGTCATTAAAATCAAATGTTTTTAACTTAATAATTTTAACATTTCTTAATTTAAAACGAAACATCTTCTATTATATTAAGTTAACAAATTTCGAAAAACGACACCGACCACGTGACCTCGACACCGTCCTTGAAAAATCTATTTTCAATTATTTTCAAATAAATCAAAATACTTTGCATATATGCTGTTAGAAAATCTTACAAACTATTTTTATGTAACATCTTTTTTCAATTTTAACCCAAAAAAGGGTTATTTTGTAATTTTTTAAGAATTTTTTGATTTTTTCAATTTTTTATTATTATTTTTTATTATTTATTGTTGTTTTTTCAATTTTTAGTTAGTAACCTATAATATTGTGTCTAATTTAAAGTGCCATTAAAATCAAATGTTTTTAACTTAATAATTTTAACATTTCTTAATTTAAAACGAAACATCTTCTATTATATTAAGTTAACAAATTTCGAAAAAAGACACCGACCCCGTGACCTCGACACCGTCCTTGAAAAATCTATTTTCAATTATTTTCAAATAAATCAAAATACTTTGCATATATGCTGTTAGAAAATCTTACAAACTATTTTTATGTAACATCTTTTTTCAATTTTAACCCGAAAAAAGGTTATTTTGCAATTTTAACCCGAAAAAGGGTTATTTTGCAATTTTAACCCGAAAAAGGGTTATTTTGCAATTTTTTTAGAATTTTTTGATTTTTTCAATTTTTTATTATTATTTTTTATTATTTATTGTTGTTTTTTCAATTTTTAGTCAGTAACCTATAATATTGTGTCTAATTTTAAGTGTCATTATAATCAAATGTTTTTAACTTAATAATTTTAACAATTCTTAATTTAAAACGAAACATCTTCTATTATATTAAGTTAACAAATTTCGAAAAACGACACCGACCCCGTGACCTCGACACCGTCCTTGAAAAATCTATTTTCAATTATTTTCAAATAAATCAAAATACTTTGCATATATGCTGTTAGAAAATCTTACAAACTATTTTTATGTAACATCTTTTTTCAATTTTAACCCGAAAAAGGGTTATTTTGCAATTTTAACCCGAAAAAGGGTTATTTTGCAATTTTTTTAGAATTTTTTGATTTTTTCAATTTTTTATTATTATTTTTTATTATTTATTGTTGTTTTTTCAATTTTTAGTTAGTAACCTATAATATTGTGTCTAATTTTAAGTGTCATTATAATCAAATGTTTTTAACTTAATAATTTTAACATTTCTTAATTTAAAACGAAACATCTTCTATTATATTAAGTTAACAAATTTCGAAAGACGACACCGACCCCGTGACCTCGACACCGTCCTTGAAAAATCTATTTTCAATTATTTTCAAATAAATCAAAATACTTTGCATATATGCTGTTAGAAAATCTTACAAACTATTTTTATGTAACATCTTTTTTCAATTTTAACCCGAAAAAGGGTTATTTTGCAATTTTAACCCGAAAAAGTTTTATTTTGCAATTTTTTTAGAATTTTTTGATTTTTTCAATTTTTTATTATTATTTTTTATTATTTATTGTTGTTTTTTCAATTTTTAGTCAGTAACCTATAATATTGTGTCTAATTTTAAGTGTCATTATAATCAAATGTTTTTAACTTAATAATTTTAACATTTCTTAATTTAAAACGAAACATCTTCTATTATATTAAGTTAACAAATTTCGAAAAACGACACCGACCCCGTGACCTCGACACCGTCCTTGAAAAATCTATTTTCAATTATTTTCAAATAAATCAAAATACTTTGCATATATGCTGTTAGAAAATCTTACAAACTATTTTTATGTAACACCTTTTTTCAATTTTAACCCGAAAAAGGGTTATTTTGCAATTTTAACCCGAAAAAGGGTTATTTTGCAATTTTTTTAGAATTTTTTGATTTTTTCAATTTTTTATTATTATTTTTTATTATTTATTGTTGTTTTTTCAATTTTTAGTTAGTAACCTATAATATTGTGTCTAATTTTAAGTGTCATTATAATCAAATGTTTTTAACTTAATAATTTTAACATTTCTTAATTTAAAACGAAACATCTTCTATTATATTAAGTTAACAAATTTCGAAAAACGACACCGACCCCGTGACCTCGACACCGTCCTTGAAAAATCTATTTTCAATAATTTTCAAATAAATCAAAATACTTTGCATATATGCTGTTAGAAAATCTTACAAACTTTTTTTATGTAACATCTTTTTTCAATTTTAACCCGAAAAAGGGTTATTTTTCAATTTTAACCCGAAAAAGGGTTATTTTGCAATTTTTTTAGAATTTGTTGATTTTTTCAATTTTTTATTATTATTTTTTATTATTTATTGCTGTTTTTTCAATTTTTAGTTAGTTACCTATAATATTGTGTCTAATTTTAAGTGTCATTAAAATCAAATGTTTTAACTTAATAATTTTAACATTTCTTAATTTAAAACGAAACATCTTCTATTATATTAAGTTAACAAATTTCGAAAGACGACACCGACCCCGTGACCTCGACACCGTCCTTGAAAAATCTATTTTCAATTATTTTCAAATAAATCAAAATACTTTGCATATATGCTGTTAGAAAATCTTACAAACTATTTTTATGTAACATCTTTTTTCAATTTTAACCCGAAAAAGGGTTATTTTGCAATTTTAACCCGAAAAAGGGTTATTTTGCAATTTTAACCCGAAAAAGGGTTATTTTGCAATTTTTTTAGAATTTTTTGATTTTTTCAATTTTTTATTATTATTTTTTATTATTTATTGTTGTTTTTTCAATTTTTAGTTTGTAACCTATAAAATTGTGTCTAATTTTAAGTGTCATTAAAATCAAATGTTTTTAACTTAATAATTTTAACGTTTCTTAATTTAAAACGAAACATCTTCTATTATATTAAGTTAACAAATTTCGAAAAACGACACCGACCCTGTGACCTCGACACCGTCCTTGAAAAATCTATTTTCAATTATTTTCAAATAAATCAAAATACTTTGCATATATGCTGTTAGAAAATCTTACAAACTATTTTTATGTAACATCTTTTTTCAATTTTAACCCGAAAAAGGGTTATTTTGCAATTTTAACCCGAAAAAGGGTTATTTTGCAATTTTAACCCGAAAAAGGGTTATTTTGCAATTTTAACCCGAAAAAGGGTTATTTTGCAATTTTTTTAGAATTTTTTGATTTTTTCAATTTTTTATTATTATTTTTTATTATTTATTGTTGTTTTTTCAATTTTTAGTTAGTAACCTATAATATTGTGTCTAATTTTAAGTGTCATTATAATCAAATGTTTTTAACTTAATAATTTTAACATTTCTTAATTTAAAACGAAACATCTTCTATTATATTAAGTTAACAAATTTCGAAAAACGACACCGACCCCGTGACCTCGACACCGTCCTTGAAAAATCTATTTTCAATAATTTTCAAATAAATCAAAATACTTTGCATATATGCTGTTAGAAAATATTACAAACTTTTTTTATGTAACATCTTTTTTCAATTTTAACACGAAAAAGGGTTATTTTTCAATTTTAACCCGAAAAAGGGTTATTTTGCAATTTTTTTAGAATTTTTTCAATTTTTTATTATTATTTTTTATTATTTATTGTTGTTTTTTCAATTTTTAGTTAGTTACCTATAATATTGTGTCTAATTTTAAGTGTCATTAAAATCAAATGTTTTTAACTTAATAATTTTAACATTTCTTAATTTAAAACGAAACATCTTCTATTATATTAAGTTAACAAATTTCGAAAAACGACACCGACCACGTGACCTCGACACCGTCCTTGAAAAATCTATTTTCAATTATTTTCAAATAAATCAAAATACTTTGCATATATGCTGTTAGAAAATCTTACAAACTTTTTTTATGTAACATCTTTTTTCAATTTTAACACGAAAAAGGGTTATTTTTCAATTTTAACCCGAAAAAGGGTTATTTTGCAATTTTTTTAGAATTTTTTGATTTTTTCAATTTTTTATTATTATTTTTTATTATTTATTGTTGTTTTTTCAATTTTTAGTTAGTTACCTATAATATTGTGTCTAATTTTAAGTGTCATTAAAATCAAATGTTTTTAACTTAATAATTTTAACATTTCTTAATTTAAAACGAAACATCTTCTATTATATTAAGTTAACAAATTTCGAAAAACGACACCGACCCCGTGACCTCGACACCGTCCTTGAAAAATCTATTTTCAATTATTTTCAAATAAATCAAAATACTTTGCATATATGCTGTTAGAAAATCTTACAAACTATTTTTATGTAACATCTTTTTTCAATTTTAACCCGAAAAAGGGTTATTTTGCAATTTTTTAAGAATTTTTTGATTTTTTCAATTTTTTATTATTATTTTTTATTATTTATTGTTGTTTTTTCAATTTTTAGTTTGTAACCTATAAAATTGTGTCTAATTTTAAGTGTCATTAAAATCAAATGTTTTTAACTTAATAATTTTAACGTTTCTTAATTTAAAACGAAACATCTTCTATTATATTAAGTTAACAAATTTCGAAAAACGACACCGACCCTGTGACCTCGACACCGTCCTTGAAAAATCTATTTTCAATTATTTTCAAATAAATCAAAATACTTTGCATATATGCTGTTAGAAAATCTTACAAACTATTTTTTTTTATAAGTCCAAAAAAATTAGGGACTTAGAAAAATATTGATTTTTTTTATTTTTAATACTTAATTTTCATTTACAATAATGTAAAGTTACAATATGTTTTAACTTATTTATCGCATCCATTCTGCAATTATCGTAAGTTGTTTTATTTCTTATTAATTTTTAAATTAATTTTTTATAATTCATTTTCATATGAGTGATGTTATTAATAAATTATTATAATTTATTATATTATTTTCGTTATGTTACGCAGCCGTTACTACTCAGCGCAGCCAGTTTACAGTTTTTGTTATTACTTGATTATATTTTATATATTTTTTTCTTTTAAATGGTTTTTTAATCCTTTCTATGCGATATGATCAGTATAATAATAATTATAATATTTTTTTATGGCGCTGCCGTTACAGTTCAGCGCAGCCATTTCCAATTCAATGAATTAATTTATTTATAAAGTAGAGTTAGTAGATTTCTTCGTAGTCGAATTTTTTTAAAACATGTGTTAAATATTATTGTAATATTTCTTGGTAAACAATGTTTCTTACATAAATTTCTTTTTCATTGCCTATCTTTTTTTTATTCCTTTTTCGCTAAGTGTAATACTTGAATTTTTATATAATAATACTTTAAGATTATATTTTGAAGTTACTCTTGATAATGCAACATATAATTGTCACGGACTAAAAACATGTGAAGGAAGGTATATGCCTACTTTTTGGAAAGATTGGCCTTGAGATTTGTTGATTGTTAAAGCAAATCCAAGCCTTATTGGAAATTGCTTTCTTGACATTTGAAATGGTATTTCTTCGTTAGACGGTGACAATGTAATTCGTGGCAAAATTACAATCTCATTTTTATAATTTCCCGTTATTACTTGTGCATGAATAGAAAAACTACCCATTTTAATAACTTTTAGTCTTGTTCCATTACAAAGACCTCTTTCTAAATTAATATTCCTTAAAAGTATCACAATTGCACCAATCTTTAATATTAATTTGTGAGGAGGAAGTCCATTTGGAGTTAAAATATTTAATACTTCAATTGGTATTAAGTTAGTTATTGTGTCACACTTTTCATCTTCTTCAGATGAATCTATACTTAAATATTCTCTAGGTTCACCTGTCATTCGTTTAACAACATCATTATTTAATTCAAATACATCATTATGTGGTGCCGTAATTTTCCCCAAATCTCAAATGTCATAATATTCATTTGACATAAAACCAGTTGACATAACCAATATTTGTCATAATTTTTTTGGTCATAATTTTACTTTAGCATAAATTTTAATTGACATACTAATTATTCAGCATAATTCGCATTTGACAGAATGTTTATTTAGTATAAGATATATTTGGTATAACTTTCAATTGTCAAAATTTTTATTTGGCATAATATACATTTGTCATAATCTTTATTTGACATAATTTTCATTGATCATAATTTTAATTTGGCATAATTATCATTCATCATAAAATGTATTTGATATAATGTTCATTCGTCATAACTACTTTTTGACATAATATTTATTGGTAATAATTCTTAACTGGTATAACGCTAATTTAACATAATGACTATTGGACATAATGCTCATTTTTCATAATTCTTAATAATCATAACTGTCATTTGTAATAATCACTGTTTGATATAATGTTTATTATTAATAATCAGCAATTGACATAACGCTTATTTAGTATAATGTGTATTTGACATAATGTTCATTTGTCATAATTTGCATTTCACAAAATGCTCATTTGTCATAATTCTTATTAGTCATAACTTTCATTTGTCATAATTTTTATTTGGCATAATTATCATTTAGTATAAAATATATTTGATATAATGTTTATTCGTCACATCGATTGTTTAATATAATTTTCATTTATAATAATTCTTAATTGGCATAAATTCAATTTAACATAATTGTTATTTGATATAATGTTAATTTGTCATAATTTACAATTCTCATAATGCTCATTTGTCATAATTCTTATTAGTCATAACTGTTATTTGTCATAATTACTGATTGACATAATGTTAACTTTTTATAATAAGCACTTGACATAATGTTTATTTCGCATAATTTAAGTTTGACATAATGTTCATTAGACATAATTTTAATTTGACATAATGTTCATTGTTCATAATTTTTATTTGTCATAATTATCATGCAGTATAAAATGTACTTGATATAATGTTCATTTGTCATAACTATTTTATGACATAATGTTTATTTGTAATAATTTTTAATTGGTATAACACTAAATTAGTATAATGTGTATTTGACATACTGTTCATTTGTCATAATTTTCATTTGACATAATTCCCATTTGTCATAACTTTATGTGTCAACGATTTTTTGCTGTATCTTCCCATCCTTGGTTTTTTAATTAGTAGTTTGTATATGTTGGTAAAGTAGATTAGGTGGCGCTGTCTAATATTTCTGAAATTAATTCTATCTTGCTTTTAAATGTGAAAATTACAATTTTAATATTGTACAATTTTTTAATGTCATCATTATTAATATGAATTGTCATATTATTTTTAAAAAAATGTAATTGAATTGTACAATATTAAAATTGTAACTTGGAAAAAAAAGTAATTTTTCATATTTAAAAGCAAGATAGAATTAATTTCAGAAATATTAGACAGCGCCACCTAATCTACTTTACCAACATATACAAACTACTAATTAAAAAACCAAGGATGGGAAGATACAGCAAAAAATCGTTGACACATAAAGTTATGACAAATGGGAATTATGTCAAATGAAAATTATGACAAATGAACAGTATGTCAAATACACATTATACTAATTTAGTGTTATACCAATTAAAAATTATTACAAATAAACATTATGTCATAAAATAGTTATGACAAATGAACATTATATCAAGTACGTTTTATACTGCATGATATTTATGACAAATAAAAATTATGAACAATGAACATTATGTCAAATTAAAATTATGTCTAATGAACATTATGTCAAACTTAAATTATGCGAAATAAACATTATGTCAAGTGCTTATTATAAAAAGTTAACATTATGTCAATCAGTAATTATGACAAATAACAGTTATGACTAATAAGAATTATGACAAATGAGCATTATGAGAATTGTAAATTATGACAAATTAACATTATATCAAATAACAATTATGTTAAATTGAATTTATGCCAATTAAGAATTATTATAAATGAAAATTATATTAAACAATCGATGTGACGAATAAACATTATATCAAATATATTTTATACTAAATGATAATTATGCCATATAAAAATTATGACAAATGAAAGTTATGACTAATAAGAATTATGACAAATGAGCATTTTGTGAAATGCAAATTATGACAAATGAACATTATGTCAAATACACATTATACTAAATAAGCGTTATGTCAATTGCTGATTATTAATAATAAACATTATATCAAACAGTGATTATTACAAATGACAGTTATGATTATTAAGAATTATGAAAAATGAGCATTATGTCCAATAGTCATTATGTTAAATTAGCGTTATACCAGTTAAGAATTATTACCAATAAATATTATGTCAAAAAGTAGTTATGACGAATGAACATTATATCAAATACATTTTATGATGAATGATAATTATGCCAAATTAAAATTATGATCAATGAAAATTATGTCAAATAAAGATTATGACAAATGTATATTATGCCAAATAAAAATTTTGACAATTGAAAGTTATACCGAATATAACTTATACTAAATAAACATTCTGTCAAATGCGAATTATGCTGAATAATTAGTATGTCAATTAAAATTTATGCTAAAGTAAAATTATGACCAAAAAAATTATGACAAATATTGGTTATGTCAACTGGTTTTATGTCAAATGAATATTATGACATTTGAGATTTGGGGAAAATTACGGCACCACATCATTATTCCGGAGAACTAGTAATATATGTAAAATCAAAGAAGAATCTCTTTATAACGGTTTACTATAGATAATAAAAATAAAAACCGATATTTTAAAAAGTATTTCGATTTATTACGAATATTTTTCTCAAAAATTTGCAAAATCTACATGTGTTTGTGGGACAATTTACATCAATATAATATAATATAATTTAAGATAAAAAAAATATATTATAATATAATATAATTAATATTGTTGTCATAATTATAATAAAAAAAATCTAATATTTAACAATTGTCATTTCATCCTTCAATGAAACTGATCAAAATTAAGATAAATTTTATACAATATTAATAAGATATTAATTTAAATCATAAATTATATATATAATATACATAAACTACAATAAGTAAACAACAATAAGTACAATTTTAACCGAGCGTGCGTTAGCGAGCGAGGAATACATCGCTAGTATAAATAATAATATCATATCGTACATTGCATCAAAACTTATAAAAAAATATAATAAATAATTTTATAAATAATATTGTAATTTAAATAACAAACAATAGCTCTTTTAAGAAAAAAATAATTCTTTTTCTCTTTTTTTTAAATGTTAATGATTTTAACCTTTTTAAAAATAATAATAAAAAATACTAAAAAAATAACAAAAAATAAAATAAAAAGTTAAAATAAAATTACATTTTCTATATAAACAGCCTCGACTAGCCAAAAGCCATCTGCTGCTACGCATGGAAATAAAATTTCTAACAGGCGTAGAAGTTCATCAAAAATATTTGTTGATTCACCGAAAGTTCTGCGGGGTTGTAAGTTCATCGCAATTTTTAAATCAAATTCCATCTTAAATATGCACTAATAACAATCATAAAAAAAATTATAATATTAAAAAATATTATTAATATTATTATTATCAAAAATTTAGTAAATGGATTAAATAAATATTTAAAAAATTGGGACTATAGTTTATTAACATTTAATTTTGAATAGTGAGTCCGTACGAGCTATTAATGTTGCAAAAGACGAATGCAATGGGGTTAATGATGGAGTCATTCTGCAAAAGAGATTCTAATAGTTTTCTCATTGAAGAAACAGTAGCGCAAATTCATGGTGAGGGAAAAGTATTAAAAATGTTTCCAGCTCAAACAGCAGCAGAAGCTATGAAAATTGAGAATAAATTAAAAGATAAAAGATTTTTATCGCAAGTGGTACATATTCTTTTAATAAAACTTTAACTAAAACATCAACAACATTGCAATTTATAGGTCTTTTGTATGTAATTTAAAAACTATCTTTTGACTTAATATTTCCATCTTATTCAAATATACACTATAAAACATTTATTTTCATTAGGTGCATGAGGTCAAGAATCTTGGAAAACTTCGGACCCTCCAATTGACAGTATGCAGCGAAATGGATTTTCTTCTTACATACTCCGCAGGAAAAGGGTTTTCTTTTAAAGGGAAAGCTAAAGAAAAAAGCGGATTCCAACAACTTTGCTTATACAAACTTATAAAACGTAAGGGATCATCCGTAAATAAAGTTGCTCCAATTTTTCAAATTATCGACCCTCACCCATTTGCATTTGGTTGCAAATCACAACTCCCCCCTGTAAATGTAACGTTACAAAAATGATTTATACGTCCTTAATTTTTTGTTCCTTTTTATATATTAATTAAACAAAGTACATGTTCTTTTTTTATCATACATTCATAGAGTTGCCCGTGTCAGGGAAATTAATTATTATCTTTGATTTGTATTGGCTAAGGGTCAATAATAAACATAACATCAAGTCAGGGAAATGTCAGAGAAATACAATTTTTGTTAGGGAAATTTTTGAAATTGAATGAAATCAAAAATGGAAAAATAATTAAAATTAAAAAAAAAATAATTTTATAAAGTAAAATATCGAGTATAGGACATTCTCCCAGTTTTGTTTAGTACAAAAAGCAATAAAATTTTTTATTGTACATGAAGTTAAAAAATTAAATTTTTTAAAGATTTACTGAATTTTATCAAAGCACGTATTTTAATTTGTACAAACATTCGAAACATTGAATTATATACTTTTAATTAAATAATTAATTTTGTAAACAGCATCAAGAATTTTTGAACTAGAGGTGCTTTTCATGTCATGACGACATCCTGACATGGAAAATACTTGCACCAGGTGATTTTTGACATCGGCAACAAGAATTTTTGCACTAGAAGTAAAAATTACATGTTAACAAATGCTTTTCATGTCATGACGACATCCTGACATGAAAAATACTTGCACCAGGTGAATTTTGACATCGGCAACAAGAATTTTTGCACTAGAAGTAAAAATTACATGTTAACAAATGCTTTCCATGTCATGACGACATCCTGACATGGAAAATACTTGCACCAGGTGATTTTTGACATCGGCAACAAGAATTTTTGCACTAGAAGTAAAAATTACATGTTAACAAATACTTTTCATGTCATGACGAGCACCTGCTTCACATTATAAAAAATTGGAACAGCTGTGATTTTATTTCAATGTTTTGTGCAGAGGGATATGCGTTTGACGATGTTTGATTGAAATGAAAATGTTTATTTCAATGAAGTACACCAAACACAGTTTTCGTTTCTTCTTTTATACGAATTTGATTGACGTTCCAACAATTACTGTTTCTCGATTCGTATTTTTTCTTGGAGCAATCTGCAGCCGGACCTATGAGGTCACTATACAGAGCGCGGCAAGAAATCGAATCATGTAGAAAAGAATTGTTGGTTATTATTTTCCCTCAAATCTTTGATTTTGTGGTGTCACGCAGGATGTTCCAAAATTAATATTCTTATTTGTCGTTCGTCAGATGAACCTGTTGTTATTTGCACTATAGACACAGTTGATTTGAGTTTAAAGCTAGAATGTTTAAAGAAAAAATAATTAAACAGTGAAAACTGTTCGTTCTTGCAAATTTACAAACAATCAATGATTAGCATAAAAAATAGTATGTACCTAAAGTTAGAAGCACCTGCTTCACATTATAAAAAATGGGAACAGCTGTGATTTTATTTTAATGTTTTGTACAGAGGAATATGCGTTTGACGATGTTTGATTGAAATGAAAATGTTTATTTCAATGAAGTACACCCCTATTGAAAAAAAACACGTATAATTGTACGTATAATAATACGTATTATTATACGTATAATTATACGTATAATTATACGCATAATTATACGTATTATTATACGTATAATTATACGTATTATTATATGTACAATTATACGTATAATAAGACATACGAATTTGAAACAAGAATTATACGTATAATTATACGTATAATTATACGTATTATTATACGTATAATTATAATTCTATTAAAAATAGAATAATAGAATAGAATAATTAGTAGCAAAATTGCGCTGGAAATTTTTAGAAATTTTAAAATGCAAATTAAATTTCACGAAAAAAAATATCGTCGAATGTCAATTCAAGCAGTCACCCATCCAAGTACTAACCGCGTCCAACGTTGCTTAACTTCCGTGATCTGATGAGAACTTGTTCTTTCGCCTTGGTGTTTCCGCTGTCTTGTCTTGATTAATAACTTTGTCGTATAAGTATTGTATCGCACCTCACTTTTAGTGATACTTATACGACAAAGTTATTAATCAAGACAAGACAGCGGAAACACCAAGGCGAAGGAACAAGTTCTCATCAGATCACGGAAGTTAAGCAACGTTGGACGCGGTTAGTACTTGGATGGGTGACTGCTTGAATTGACATTAGACGATATTTTTTTTCGTGAAATTTAATTTGCATTTTAAAATTTCTAAAAATTTTCAGCGCAATTTTGCTACTAATTATTCTATTATTATTCTATTCTATTATTCTATTTTTAATAGAATTATAATTATACGTATAATAATACGTATAATTATACGTATTATTATACGTATTATTATACGTATTATTATACGTATAATTAATTATACGTATTATTATACGTATAATTATACGTATAATTCTTGTTTCAAATTCGTATGTCTTATTATACGTATAATTATACGTATTATTATACGTATAATTATACGTATAATAATACGTATAATTATACGTATAATAATACGTATTATTATACGTACAATTATACGTGTTTTTTTTCAATAGGGACCAAACACAGTTTTCGTTTCTTCTCTTATACGAATTTGATTGACGTTCCAACAATTACTGTTTCTCGATTCGTATTTTTTCTTGGAGAAATCTGCAGCCGGACCTATGAGGTCACTATACAGTGCGCGGCAAGAAAACAAATCATGGAGAAACGAATTATTAGAATTAATTTCTTTGTTCTTGATAAAATGACATTCTTGTGTAAGGAAAGGTAAGAAAAGGATGGTCTTTTAAAATGTCTATTTCAATTTGTTTCTAATTTAAAAAGTCATGGAATTACTCTAGAATTAGAAAAATAATTATTATAAATAACAATCTGAAATATTTGTATTAATAAGCACTAATAATTTTAAAAAAGTTTCTCTTTGTAATTTAAAAATCAAACAATAAACAAAGCAAGAAGAAATTTAACAGAAATACAAATATTTAATCTATATAAAAAAATATTGTCAACTAATTGATTACAGAGATATAAAGGTAAGTGTGTACTTATTTTTTTCCTTATTAATGTAAAGTCTATAAATTTCAACAATTCTTGCAATTAGGAAAATTTTATGTATATTTAATAATTTAATTTTTATACTCTAAATAATTTTAAAGAGGATTAAACCGATACTTCGTAAAAATAGTGGTTATTTTGTGATTGTCGTACTCGCTTCGCTCGTGCGTCAAACTCACACGAGTCTCGATTTCCCTACTTTTGCGCCCTTGCCACATAAATAATTTTTTATAATATTTTGCGTAAAAAACTCGACTAAATTGCTGTGATAGAAGGGGAAAGTGTGCGTAAAAGTACGATTTCCCCTCCTTTTAAGCACTAGTGCGTAAAAGACAGCGATTTAGTCAAGTTTTTGATGCAAGGTATTATAAAAAATATTTATAAATATTATTTCGACCGCAAACATTAGGTAAATCAAAAGTAATAAATAAATTTATGAAAAAATGTTATAATATTGACTTTTTTATACTCACTGTATTCTTAGGTTAAGAATGTTAAACACAAACATTTTGTCAATATTATCATAATTTTTTATTATTTTTTGACAATTAAATATAATAACTTTTCATTCAAAAAGGTCTTTAGTTTACTGTGAAAAAATAAATCACAGCCTTTTAATACAGGTTAAACAAGTTGTAAATTCAGATGTTCATTACATGAACATTTTGCTTCCTCTTTACGATCAGCAAAAAAAATTTGCTTCCTCGTGGAGAAAGCAAAATTTTATTGCCAAAATGTCAATTTTTGATTTTTTAACTTTCATTAATTCTTTAAATTTACTTCAAATGTATACTTTATATATATCGATCGATTCGTCTTGACGTAAGGGATACAATTATTTCATATATAAACTTCAATTTAAAAAATCACAAAATTTTATAGCCTAAATGTTAAATTTTGATTTTTTTACTTTCATTAATTCTTTAAATTTACCTTAAATGTATACTTTATATATATCGATCGATTCGTCTTGACGTAAGGAAAACGATTTTATTATATGTAACCTTAAATTTTTCTATTTAAAAATTTTTTCGATTAAAAAAAAATTTTTGGAAAAAAGACGATAAAATTTTTTTTTTGGGATATTTTTCAAAATCCTTTGGTCAGATTTGAGATATTAATATGATAAATGAGCCTACCAAATTTTATCTAAATCCATTAAAACCTGTTAAAGTTATCTTCTAAACAAAAAAGGGATCCACACACACACACACACACACATACACACACATACATACATCCGGACAATTGATCAGGATCTCATATAACATGTTTCTATAAAGAAAAAAATTTGTTTCCGCCACTTTGAAAAGTTTTATAAATGAAAGGACTACAAAGCTTCCTCCACAAGGAAGCAATATTTAATATTAATCAAAACAAATTTTATTTAATGTTATATTTGATAAACTTGAACATTGACATAAAGTGCACTCAAATATAAACAATATGAATATGAATGACTCGCTTTTTTCGGTCCCCCACCAATTTTAGACATTTTAACTTATGATCAATAATTTGGTAGATATATTTATTTTCACGTGTGTAGATAACGGGAAAAATATAATGAACTGAAACTTTTTACAGACATGGATCTTTACGTCTACATAACAGGAAAAATATATCGAAACTGGATTCGAATCGATAATTATAGCTGTGCTTAGGAAAAATTAAAAATTTTGAAGAAATAAATTTCTTTAGAAAACTTATAATTATTTGTGCTGTAAAAATAAAATTGTTAATACATATTAATAAATTATACTATAATTATACTATAAATATATTTAGAATTATTCATGATTTTAAATTTCAAAATGTTATAGGTATGAAATTGTCTCAAAAAGAAGAAAGCTGCTGATTCTAAATATTACAATAGTTGTCAAGTTTAACTTTTAACTAACCATATTCTTTTCAATTTTTCTTTGTATATTCCTTTTTGTCATCTTGATTGAATAGATATATTCTTCTATTAATATTTTTTTTTGAGCAAATTATTTATTATTTTATTAATTTTAATTATATATTTCTTCTTTAAAGTGCCGTCACGTTCAATCGTCGTTTTATCCTTCGTTATTCTCGCTGTCTGAAATTTTCAATCATGTCAATCGTTTATAAAGGATATTGTTTTAATCCTGACAAGGGAGGAAAAATTAATGTACTAAATCAAATTTATAAAAATGTTCATTCGTTAATAGACATTTACAATGAAAAGCAATTAAAAATAAAAAATTAATAAATGTAAACAATGACAACTAATTATAACTAATTATTTAATTTAATTTCTACCAGATGCTCTAGAAGAAAAAAAGGTTGTCCGGGAAGTTTAATTAAAATTGGGGAACACATCGAAATTAAAAATGACCATAATTATCGTCTGTGTGGTTTAAGGAGCAGGTTATTTAAAAATAATAAAAAAGCAAGGTCTGAAATGTTAAGATTAGCCAAAAAGAGTTCCAGGGATCCTGCATTGATTTTTTATGATGTGGTTCGAAAGTAAATAATTTTATAAATATTTTTACACTATCAAATATACGTGAGTAACTGAGTTGTTAATTAAAATTGCGGTCTTAATTTTTTATATACTTTTCTCTTAAAGATTAGACATTGTACTGCTGTTCTAGTACTATCTCGGTTAGCTTTTTTCCTCTAGGGTGGTATTTTGTCAGCAGTAGTCGGCAGAGTATTATTATGATTTTAAAATTGAAAGATTACTATAATATTATCAATTGCGATTTTAATAGTAAAGATGTAATAAAAAAATATTAAAAAAGAATCTTATTAAATTGCAACTTTAAACATTTTTCAGAAAATTTAAAATTATATTAAATTTTAGAACGCGGATTCTTAAAAAAAATTCTTTGATTATTTTATTTATACAGGAAAATTTTTGGTATGTTTAAATATTAAGGGGATACATACCTTTTCATGGATCAAAAAATCGATTTTTTTATTGCATATATAAAAATTACATACTGTCGAGAATATTTTCCCGAAATTTGATCAAAATCAGAGGATTGGAACCAAAGTTGAGGCTGTTTATAGCCCGCTACTTCTTAAATAAAAGTATATACGCTTAAAATTTTAAAGCCTATAATCTCGAAACCGTGTTTTTTCAAAACTAACGTTACAATGACTATGATTTTTTCAAAACCGTTAAACCGATTAAGCTAAAATTTTCAGGCGTTCTTTTTACACTTAATAACTAGTATGTGAACGAAGGAATTTTAATTTGTATCAAAATTCATATTTTTTAGTCAAATAACTAAATTGAAAACACCAAAAATTACGATTTTTGAGGAAAAATCATCGCCATTTCCAGAATTTTTTTTTAAAACTCTTCATTCACCATCCATGAATATCTAAATCGCCAAAATCTAAGAGATATCCATAGGATGTACAAGGGATTCTTAATATCCCGAAGCTGTGTGGGATGCACATTTGATACATATGTATCAAATTTATTTTATCTATATTTTTCACAATAATGAATGAAAAACAATAAAGTTTTGGGCAAACTAACTCAGTCTTATAAAAAAAGAGTCACCAACATTTACACTTTTAGCAAAATTTTGTTTACTAATATTATTATTACTTCTTTATTATTAAATATAGATTCGAAAAGAAGAATAAACCAGTTGATCTTGCTTTAAAAAATATGCAGCAAGCAATAAAAAGAGAAAGAAGGAAGTTTAGGCCAAAAACATCAAAAAATTTTGAAGATTTGGGAAATGATTTGCTTAATTATGATCCAGTAAAAGATATTTACCTTGGTGTAGTAAAGGGTGAAGATGAAAGTGTGGCTTTACTCTTTTCAAGTGTAAAACTTTTGAAAAATTTAGATAAAGTTCAACAAGTCTTTATGGATGGAACTTTTGATGTAAAAAATATTTAATATAAATATTTTTGAAATATATTAAACATTATTTGTTCTACATTCTTGTATAAAGACTAGTTGAAAATAAAAATTACCTTTTAACAATTTATTGTAGATAACTCCACGTCAACCGTATGCCTGCCAATGCTATATTATTCACATGTATGTACATGGAAAAGTAAGAATGAAAATTCTTTCTTTACACAATATAATCTATATATCCTATCGAAAGTAATTAACGTATAATATATTTATTTATAATTAATAGTCTCAGATAAAACAGTTTTGTGTAAGAAATTGAAACTTAATTATTGTTTTTTCTTATTTTCTGACTGAATTTGTTCTTTTTCGTCTTTAATCTTGATTTCTTTATTTTTCTGATTAATCTTATATTGTACCTCTACATCTTATGTTTTCATTTATCTTGATACTTCGATATTTGTCTCTTCTTGTGTGACTTGTATTCTCTATTTTCAAGAGAATTAAAGGTTTTAATTTAGGTCCTCTTCTGATATATGAGCCTTAAGATCATTTGCTCGTTAATTTCATTCTTCACGTTTATTGTATGTTTACAGCTGTTCTCATTAATTTATTTGTAATCAGAAGATCGTGAAAATTAATTAATTAATTAATCAATTTATTTATTTTTTTAAGTAATAAATTCAAGTCATTTTCTTTTTTCCAATATTTTATATGATAAAATTATTTACCTATAAGTGCTTAAGTTATACATCGAGAAATCTCTGTTACGATTATAGCACAAGACTTACTTGTCTCATGCTAGGATTGCTCCAATTCATGTTAAATGAACATAAATTCTATGTAATTTACGCATAAAGGTGTCAATGTTATATTTGCACGGAATGTTCATGCGCCAATTTTAACAGAGATTTCTCTGTGTAATCATAAAGAATTTATATTAACAATTTTTTATTATACTTTAGGGTGTAGGAACAATTTTTGCATTATGCACTAGACGTACGACTGCCATGTACAATGCAATTTTGGAGCAATTAAAAGTAGTTTGCCCCCATTTGGATCAAAATTTAATTCATGTAATGGGCGATTTTGAAAATGCAGCAATAAAATCAGTTAAAGAAAGTTTAAGTCTGGCAAAATATCATGGATGTTGGTTTCACTACAAAAAAGTAAAATTTTATATAACAGGGGGGAAATACAAGAAAATATACAATAAGAAAAAAAGTATCAAAATGTTACATTCCTTCTAGCTTTGCAAGACAGTAAAAGAGTTTAAATTATTGAAAAGTATTACTCATCACTTAAGCATTCTCTAACACTATTTAATGACATAAATATGGTTCAAAATAACGAAAAGTTCATTTTATTATACTGTAAAATTAAAGAAATATGAGATTTTTAAAAGTTTAATGGGATATCCCATGGATATCCGAGGATATCTTCTGGATATCTCTATAGACTTTCATAAATGTCCTCCAGATATCCCATAGATATCGTTAGGATATCCCAAAGATATCATCAGGATATCCAACAGTATTTTCAGGATATTCTCAGTATATCTTCTGGATGTCAAGAAGATATTCTCAGGATACTGTTTTTAAAGTCATTATGAGACTACGAGTGAGAATATTCTGTGAATTAAATTTTATATAAATAAAATAAAATGCAACTTGTTTTTCGAGAAAGATGTTTAATTTGAAAAATTATTAACTAATTTTTTTCTCATTCGTGATTCATTCCTTTATTCATATGCTTAATATTGTCAGAAAATAAATTGGCTTTAAACAATATAAATTCTTCCCCGCAAATAACGAATAACTATTAATATTAATTATACATTAACTGCATGAGTTTATTTAAAAACTTTGAAAAATGCGTTTCAAATCTTCATTTAAAATAATTTAGAAGCTCATAAGATTTTTGTTTTTATTATATTATTATTCATTATATTAGCTAAACAATTTTAACCTTTAAAAATATATGTTGAGATATTAAATATCCCGTGAATATCCTAAGAATATCCCACGGATATCCTGCGATATAATATCCAATAGATATTTTGTGGATATCTTAGGGATATCCTGTGGATGTCCTGTTGATGTCCCACAGACCGGCGGTTTGGATATCCTAGGGATATCCTATGGATATCCTAGTATTGAAGAATTTAGGAAAATGTACTGATTAAAAATTCATGTCAAGTATGCCCATGCGTTGATTAGTTTAAAAGCTATTAAAGCGTTGTTATACTTTTTTCTCAATCTCCCCTAGCGTTCTAAAATACCACCTTTATCTATATTGCTCTTTTCTTCTTGGTTTTCTTGGCTTATATTTATACATATAAAACAAATTTTATTTCTACAGGCTGTCCGTAAAAATTGGAAAAAATTTGGTTTTAATAAATATTCAGAGCTTGCTTCCTTTCTGGAATTAATTCTAGCTATTCCCTTACTACCAGAAAATGAAATTTCGAATGCCGCAAAACTAATGAAATTAAAAATTTTTGAATATGACATTAAACACCATTTAAAACTTGAAAAATTTATGAAGTACGTGCAAAGGCAGTGGATAAAAAAAGCTGACATTGTTTCTGTCGCAAATCTCGCTCAAAGGACTAATAATATTAGTGAATCCTTTAACAGCAGGATTGTGGAACGCCTTGGTGGAAAGCGACGAAGCATTTGGATGTTCTTAGATTTTTATTTAGATTTACTTAATTTATAAAAAGTTTACAAAAAAATTTTTTTAATTAAAACGTTTTTTCAAAATGTATTGTTTATTCATAGGATCATCAAAAATTATCAAAATAGATTTTTATAACATTTCTCTCCCAGTGGGCACACTTGTTCAAAAGACGTCCCAAGGATGACTTTTTGTGGACGTCTTTTGGATTTGTGACAAAAGATGTCTTGAAAACGTCCTAAGAATGTTTTATGTCTTGGCCATTAGATTTCTTTAAGATGTCTTAAAGACGTCATTTTGCAAATTTCTATAAATAGACAATGTTATTTTCTAGGTTAAACTTGGACTTAGAAACTATTGATGATTAAAGTTATTGAATTTTTTCTAAAATTAAATTTATTTCATTGAGAAGTGACATCGTAAACTTTGTAGAGGTTTATGTCTGACTTCAACGGCTGAGGTGCTTAAGGCGCAATGCTTGAAGCCCAAGGTATCCGAGTTCGATCACAGCTAAAACAATTTTAGATTTAGTATTAGTAATGACCGATTATAGGTTATCTAAAATTTTTTTTAAATTATTGAACATATTGAAAATGACCCATTAGAAGCTACAAAACCCTAAGATGTAGGCGCTTTACGCCTGCTTCTTTTCCTGATTTTTTATTTTAGAATTCTAAAAAATATATGGTAATATAATAATTAAACAATAATGTTGCAATTTATAATGTTTATTAAAAAGTATTGAACACTAAAAAATGTCTACTACAACTTGATAGCAGTTTTTACATTTGCTATGCAAATGAAACCTAAAAATATTACCGGATGTCTTCCAATTATCTTTTCAATTTTTTATTCAAAAAATATATTCGGTCAAATAACTGTTTAATGTCCACGGACATCTATAACATATCCTAACCGAAGCTTTTTCGAAAATTCTGAAAAGGTTCCATTGATATTCATAAGATATCCATTGGAACTTTTTGCGATATCCAGGGTTATCGTGTGCGGAGGATACTGTACACATAAAACTACATTATGGGTGTTTTCGGCATTCACTCAGAGTTAACTCTAGAGTTAGCAGTGGTGCTCAAATGTAAATTTTGATTTTCAGTTCGTCTGTTGGTTGTGAACGTTGTTGATTGGCAATTTGGCATAGACGATTCATTTTGATTGGCGCAGGGTTTGCAATTGTAACAACATGTGAAACGGGCCTTTTATTCTAGTAATGTAATGTTAAAATAAAATTTTTTGTTTCTAGATTTCATAAAAGTCCCCAAAAATTTATTACTAGATGACCCAGAGTTAACTCTGTTTTCTTGCGAGAGTAAAGAAAAAGGGTCAGTCCTAACCTTTAATGGCCGACAAAATTTGTGAACGGATTGTTTGTTTTGAAAAGTGTAAATTGAAACATAATAATTTATTCTTATTAAAAATTATTTTAACTTTTTATTTATAAAAAACAACTTTAATTAAAATAAATAATCTAGTTTCTTAAACAATTCAGATTAATTAAAGTTAGGGAAATAATGAAAAATTTGAAAATTATAAACTTTAAAAAAATAACACGTTTATGGGTAGCAAAAATATGTTCCATTTTTAAATGAAAAACAAAAAATACGTATAAATTAAAAAAAAGTAAGCAAACAAGGACAACTAACTTCAAACTCAGGGTGATGAAAATAGAAAATCAATTATTTTATTTAGGTAAATAAATTTTCAAAGATAATATCATTGAGCACCACTGTTAACTCTAGAGTTAACTCTGAGTGAATGCCGAAAACACCCTATAAGCTTATCTCTCAAAGTTTTAAGTTTTGCATGGCAAACTTGATGAAAATTTTAAAAAAATACTATGTTATAAGGTTTACTTTTATATAATGCATCAGAACGGAAGGTTTTCCATTTTGTGAAATCATTTTATAATTTTTATAGGTAAATTTTTGTAGACAAAAAGTAAGAAAAACATAATTGGGAGATATAATAATGTTTATATTATTTATTAGATAACCTCAAAGAAGTAATTTTCGATGAAGAAATAAGATTAAAAAAATTGTTAAATGGAGAGATTGTAGGGAGTGAAAGAAGAAAATAGGATAAAATTATGAATAAGAAGATTGTAAGAGCTCAACAGAATTTGAATAATGGAGGGTAATAATGAATATACTTAATAATAAATTTAGTAATATAGCACAGGTCAAATTAAATCGCATATTAACATTATAAAGTCTTATCAATTCTAATCTCTAAGTACCCTTCTCTGACTTTAAACATTTTCTTCTCTGCTTATCTCACACCTATCCAAGAAAAATTCTAAACTCCGAAAATTAAAAACACAATCTGAATGGTAGCTATTCGATGCCCTAATACTACTTTAGAGACTAGAGAAAGTAGACTGTAACTAATAATTCACTGGTAACAAATAACTCATAAAACATGTTTTTTACAAACGTTCCTAAAACATTTTTAGAACCTTTCACAAGCAATCATACTTATTTCTTAAAAATTTTGGAGCAAAATAACAAGACAGTAAAAATCTTAAAAAATTATAGAATAGATTTAGATTTTGTTGACACGTTGCCTTAATGAAAAAAGCATTGTCACTAAATCGTTCATTGAACCTTAACCCTCCTGTACACGAGTTGAATTTTCATAAAGTGGGTATCTAGAAGTTTTTGAGGTCGCTGATTATGAACTTGAAGTCAGGGTTATAAAATTCAAAATGGCGAATTCAATATAGAGGACAAATTTTTAAATCTTTTAGAGTTTATAAAACTAAATATCAAGAAGTTTTTAGGGTTTCTGTCTACGAATTTAATTTCAAACATTCAAAATTAAAAATGGCAAATCCTATATGTCGGTCGAATAGCCACTAGATGAAAATATCGTTTCAAAGTTCTTCTACCATATTAAATCCGTCATTATTAATTTTGTAAATCTGACATCACAATTATAATCAGCAAAATCATAATCCCCTAGATACAAATATTTTTCATAAATTCCTTCGCCATATTGGATCCACCATTTTGAATTTTGAAAATCTGACATCAGATTCGTAATTAGCGACCTCAAAATCCCCCACATTACCACTTTAATGAAATTCAAAATATTTTTTTTAAATTTCGCCATATTGGATTCACCTGAAACCATACATACAGAACTTATTTCTTCAATGTGATATAACTGATCTCTCTACATACATTAAAAATTATTTAATATAAAAAAAATCGGTCAAGTGCGAGTTACACTCGCATTAAAACCGAGGGTTCCGTACCCTCAAACCTAAAATTTGAGGGGTTTAAAGTTTGAAGGCCTAGATAGAATAATGTAAGCACATAGATTTGAAAATCCATGATTTTTTCTAAAAATATGAGTTTTCCTTAAAAACAATATGAACATCAACTCCAATTGTGCTCGCTATATTTTTCCTGTAATCTACACGCAAAAATACGCACGTATACCAAATATGAACTGCCTTCGTCAAATATTGTGTGCGCTAGGAGGATTAATCGCTTTTTTCAAAATTTTTCATTTTTCCTTAACAACGCTATGTAAATTAATCCGAATCATGTTCGCTATATTTTTCCTGTAATTTTCACGTAAAAACCCTATTGAAAAAAAACACGTATAATTATACGTATAATAATATGTATAATAATATGTATAATAATACGTATAATTATATGTATTATTATATGTATTATTATACGTATAATTATACGTATTATTATACGTATAATTATACGTATAATAAGACATACGAATTTGAAACAAGAATTATACGTATAATTATACGTATAATAATACGTATAATAATACGTATAATTTTTTTTTTTTTTTTTTTTCAATAGGGATATATTTTTGTTTATTAATATATACCTAAATATTATAAAATATAGACACGTATAATTATATGTATTATTATATGTATAATTATACGTATAATTATACGTATAATAATACGTATAATTATACGTATAATAATACATATAATAATACATATAATTATACGTATTATTATACGTATAATTATAATTCTATTAAAAATAGAATAATAGAATAGAATAATTAGTAGCAAAATTGCGCTGGAAATTTTTAGAAATTTTAAAATGCAAATTAAATTTCACGAAAAAAAATATCGTCGAATGTCAATTCAAGCAGTCACCCATCCAAGTACTAACCGCGTCCAACGTTGCTTAACTTCCGTGATCTGATGAGAACTTGTTCTTTCGCCTTGGTGTTTCCGCTGTCTTGTCTTGATTAATAACTTTGTCGTATAAGTATTGTATCGCACCTCACTTTTAGTGATACTTATACGACAAAGTTATTAATCAAGACAAGACAGCGGAAACACCAAGGCGAAGGAACAAGTTCTCATCAGATCACGGAAGTTAAGCAACGTTGGACGCGGTTAGTACTTGGATGGGTGACTGCTTGAATTGACATTCGACGATATTTTTTTTCGTGAAATTTAATTTGCATTTTAAAATTTCTAAAAATTTTCAGCGCAATTTTGCTACTAATTATTCTATTATTATTCTATTCTATTATTCTATTTTTAATAGAATTATAATTATACGTATAATAATACGTATAATTATACGTATTATTATACGTATAATTAATTATACGTATTATTATACGTATAATTATACGTATAATTCTTGTTTCAAATTCGTATGTCTTATTATACGTATAATTATACGTATAATTATGCGTATAATTATACGTATAATTATACGTATAATAATACGTATAATTACACGTATAATAATACGTATTATTATACGTACAATTATACGTGTTTTTTTTCAATAGGGAATACATATGTATACCAAATTTCAGCCCTCTAGATAAATTCGTGTGGCCGCTAGGGGGGGTACATGCCTTGCTTCACTAGTCTCATTAATAGGGTTCTCCCTTCGGGTACGGAACCTTAAAAAAATAAAATTGAAAATTTTTTTCAGATCAATTGAACTATTTTTGATGGAATGTGCAAGAAAATAACACAATTCTCTTTCCCAATAATTTTTATTAAATAAAAAATACAAGATACGTATTTACGTTTTTCACAAAGATTTCGAAAAAGAATATTTTAGTTAAAAATAATTTTTGAATTAAAATTTTACGCGGAATGCCCTAGGTAACCTTTGAGATATTCCATGTGCTTGGATTATGTAATTGTCGCTACGATTTTTTAACCTCATGCAAATTCACCTTTACATTTAAAAAACTTTTTCACTAAAAAACAAAATCCAATCGTTGTTTGGTGTTGTCAAGTCGTTGCTGTAAAAAAAATGTGTGGTTAATTTGTGAATTTGGTGAGTAATTTCATCTTTAATTTTTTCCTACCACTTTATTATTAAAAAAAGAATTCTTCTATCCGATTATTTAATAATATTATTGTTTATTTTAAGGGAATTATTTTTGTTGTTAACTTTGGTAAATTAAAAGTTTGGTTAAGTGAAAAAATTCCGTTAAAATTAACTTAAATAAAAATATATTTTTATTGTTTATCTTGTTAAATTATTAAATTAAGTAAACTGTAATGAAATAAATAATAATAAATAATTTAAATGTAAAAACATAAATAAATAATTAATTTAAATTCTTTTTTCCTTAGTGTTCAAAATGATTACATTAAAAGGGAAATTTGAAAACACATTTAAATATGTGTTTAAAAATTATTTATATTATAAAAGTGAAGATTTGCCCAAAGGACAAAAATTTCGTTGTGCCAATTTCCGATGGCCTTGCTCCGGTTCAGTTTTTAAAAATAATAACGGCGAAATTGACATAATTTTTCAACATTCAAAGGATTGTGAACCCTATGAAAATTATGTAGCTGACTCGAAATGTTGGGAAGAAGTTGTCCAAATTGCAAAAATGGATAAGGACAGAAAATTTGCAGAAATTCTACGTTCTTGCAACGCGAAGTAAGCATGTTCTACTTTGTTACATACCGTTTATACATACATTTAAAAGCTTAATTTTCAAAAAATCAGCAGATTCAATTTTTTATTTTTTACAATAGGTCTAATTATTTTTAGGCCGTTAAAAATTACACTTATAGATTTTTGGTTTCTTCAAAAATAATTTTTTTAATTATTTGATCTCATACATACATCTTTTTTAAAATTTAAAAGCTCAATTTTTCAAAATCAACAAATTTATTTCGTTCTATTTTACTATTGGTCCTATTATTTTTGTTCTTTTCAAAAATACTTTTTTGATTTTTTAATTTCATCTATTCTTAAAAATTACCCCATTTTTGAAATATATATAACTTAATTTTCGAAAATGAATAAATTAATTTTTATCTCTTTATTTTTATTTTTAATAATTAATAATATTTTATTTATTTATTTTATTTTATTTTTAATTTTAATAATATTTTTAATAATTTTTTATTTTTAAGCATTTCAAAAATTCTCTTCTTGATATTTAAGTTATGTTCATTCTTAAAAAAACACCTTATTGAAACATCTAATTCCAATTTTCAAAAATCAACATTTTTTTTAAATAATCGATCATGCCATTTTTGGGATCATCAAAAATATCCTTCTAGATTTTTGGGCCCATCCTTATAAAAAACAACTCCCTTTTTGTACATTTTAAAAGTTTAATATTCTTTCTACTATTTTTGACCATTTTAAAAAATTTTTTTGTTTGTTTTTGGACTGCATCCATTCTGAAAAAACTACCACTTATTAAAAATTTAAAAACTCAATTTTCAAAAATCAACTGAATTATTTTGAGATCTTTTTTACTATTTGTCTATTATTATTGTGCTTTTCGAAAATGCTTTTTTTGATTTTTTGATTCCATCCATATTTAAAAACGACCCTTTTTAAACAAATAATACTCAATTTTATAAAATCAACAGATTTATTTATACTTTTTTTATTATTAGTCCCATTATTTTTAAGCACTTCAAAAATTCTTCTTTTACATACAGGTATCAAACAAATTTGAGCTATGATTCTGCGTATGGACAAATGTTCAAAGCAAGGTATGGGGATCTTCCTGCACCAAAAGATTTTAAATTTCTTGGTGATGATTTGAATAAATTAATATTGAACAAAGATGAAATACCATGTTCGAGTGTAGCTGAGAAAATGATAATTAAAAATTACATAAGAAGATTAACAACCAGCGATGGCGGTATTGCTTTTTTATTCGGAATTCCAACGCTATTTAAATACTCTACTGTGTTATACGTAGATGTAGGATTTAAGGTAATATATTTTGATATTATAAATAAATAATAAAATAAAATAAAAAAAAATTATTTATTAACAAATAAAAATTATTTTACACAATAAATTTATTTTATTGATTCAAATAAAGGTTTCTTCTTTTTTCTGTATTGAGCTTCATTTCTTCTGCTTTCTGTCTTCCTTCTTAAATCTCCTTTCTTCAGTTTTCTTTCTTATGTTCTTACATTTCTTCAATTTTTTTCTTCTTTTCTTTCTTCTCTCTAGAAACGATCATAAATAATGTCATGCTCTAAGACGGGGTGGAGAGGGACAGTCACCCTAAATATGATATGACGATCAGCTTTTATAATTTAAAAATGGATATTCCCTAATTTATTTCCTACTTATTAGTGTTCTATTCAATTTTAGAAATATATAAACAAAATAAATTATATGTATTTCATTACTATTTTTAAATTTTTATTTTGATATATCTCAAATAAAACAAATCTTTTTCTATACAGATTTCATTTGAAAACGAAAAAAACATATACATAACTTCATTTATGGTAGAGAAGCAAAAGAGAGTAAGATTATTTATTAAAAAATTCAATAAAATTAATAACTTAGATTAATAATAATATATCATTCATAATTAAAAATAATATTTAATTTTTAGGCAGCTATCGCTCTGATCATTATTTCGCAGACGTTAAGTTTTGAATTATTTAAAAAAGCATTCGAAACATTAAAAAAAGTAAATTTTGCGACAGAGAATGAAGATGAAAAAATGCCAAAAATTTTGGAATCAATGGGACAAAGTAATGTTGAAAGTGATGAAAACTGTTTTGAAGCAATCATTGGCCCATATAATGAAAATGTCATTAAAGCAGCCAAGGAGATATGGAAGGATATAAATTATCGTCCATCACTATTTGACTTTCAAAAGGTATCTTTTAAATAATCACTTATTTTTACACAAAATGTTTTATTTATTTATTTATTTTATTGAAGTAAATCCAACAGTCACGTAGACCAATTACAGGATTATCATATATAAAAAAAAGTAATATGTATGGCACGATGTATATGGTTAACAATTAAACGTCGGATAATCTTTAACGAAACTAAGAACAGCAGTTAAGAATGTTTGAAGTGACTGTTCAAAAACATCAAAACGTGCAGGATTATTTCTATACATCACATTAAATGAATCACACATCCTCAATATAGGTGTAGTCTTACTTGCAGGCATAATTCCTGTGTATAATGGCTGAGAACATCGTGAGAAGAACTGAGGCACATTAAGTGGTATTTTGGAAAGTAAATATGAACTGTTGATTAAACCCCGAATAATCTTAAATATAAATAAAACAGAATCAATCGCTCTACGACTTTGAAGTGAGTTTTCATTAAATCGCTGACACAACTGTGCATAATCAGATCCCGTGGGTCACAATAAACAAATTTAGAGCGTACCAAAGAGTAAAATAATGTTTTTAAAGCAGCTTCATTTTTAAAATTTTTGCATATTCTAAATAAAAACCCCAGGCTTCACACACAATGGTGTCAACGTGGGTGTTAAATTTAAGATTAGATGTAAAATGTACTCCCAAATCTTTAATTACACTTACTCTATCAAGCTTACTGTTACCGATTCTATATTGAAAATTAATTGCCTCCTTTCTTCTCGTGAAGGTCATTACCTTACATTTTTTGGGATTAACATCCAGAGAATTGTTATTACACCACTCATAAAATTTATCCACATCCAACTGGAGATCCTCACAATCGTCGCTGCAGTTAATAGGTTTAAATAATTTAGCATCATCAGCGTACAACAAAATTTCATTATTCAAGATCGATTCTACTTCTTTCATATAAATTACAAATAACATTGGTCCAAGATTGGATCCTTGTGGGACTCCAGAGGTGGGTACAAATTCGAAAGATGAGTATCCATTATAATTAACTGTCATAACTCTTTTACATAAGTAGGAGCACATAAGTTTCAACATTTTATGTGGGACACCAAGATCCTTTAAATCATTCAAAATTTTTTCGTGACTAATACTGTCAAAAGCTTTGGAAATGTCAGTGAAAACCACATCAACTTGTTGATTATATAATAAAAAAGTTTCTATTTTGTTTAAGAAAGTAAACAAGTTTGTAGTAGTGGATCGTCTCGGTACAAAACCATGTTGATTTAAAGAAAGTGTAGGAATAAAGTATGACCACAAGATATCAGCAATAATTGATTCGATTATTTTAGAAAAATTACACAATATAGTTATGGGTCTGTAGTTCTCAACACAAGACTTGTCTCCACTTTTAAAAACAGGAGTAATCCTTCCTCGCTTCCATATATCTGGAAATACACCCGTCTCGAGACACAAATTAATAATTATACTTAGCGGTTGAACAAAAGCATCACAACAACTACGAATTAGAACACTCGGTATTCTATCCACACCCGCAGTAAATTTATTACTTAGTGATTGTATTTTAAATTTAATTAGTTTAGAGTCTACCAGTTTAGAATCTACCAGCAATCTATCTCCCATATAAACAAAATTGTTTGAAAACAGAGTATTAGGGTCAAAATTAGAGGATTTATAAACATTCATAAATAAAGTAGCAAATGCATCAACAATTTCCTGTGGGTTACTTTTCTCTTGATCATTATGATGGACAATAGCCGGAATTCTAGATTTTTTCTTTGATCTGTTCATGTGAACCCATATTGAATTTGGATTGCTGATAACTTCATTTTCAATTTTTTTAAGATATAAATTATGCTGCTTGTGAATTTGATTTTTAATATTTCTTCTATAATTTTTATAGGCCTCGAGAAAATATGTATTACCAGAGGTGTTGAACTTACGTTTAAACTTATTTTTCAATTTAATTTGAGCAATAATTTGCTTAGTGTACCAATGTGGATAAGCACATGTCATTGATGTGTTTCTCACATAACCCACTTCATTTTCCAAAAATACATAAATTATGTCATAAAAGATCTGTAGGACCACATTAACATCACATGAACCTCGAAGATTAGTCCAATCAACATTTAGTAATGATGTATATAACTTAGAATAGTCACAATTTTTAAAGTTGTACAATGAAATATTTGGATTGAAATTAAACTTATTAGAACAATTATTAAAGGTAACATTTTCAAATTTAATGAGTAGTGGCGGATGATATTTGTCAACCGGTAACAAAGGGAGCTCATTATCCGAAACCTCACAAGGAACAGAAGCGATTACTAAATCCAAGTATCTGTCATTTATATTATTAATGTCGTTATATTGATTCAATCTATTAAGTACTACAAAATTATGTAATATGGATGACTTACGATCAAAAAGATTATTTTCAATAAATTGCTTAAGGTTAGGTATATTAAAGTCTCCAATAAATATAACTTTATGATTCATACACAATGACGAAGCTGTGATTGCATCAAAAAACTCCTCAAGATCTCCCCAAGACACTTGCGGTGGAATGTATACCGAGATGACAATGAAGGAATTACCCTCAAAAGAAATTTTAACTGCAATGATATTAATATTGGGTACAAAAGAGATAATGGGTGATAGATTAATGCAAACTGTTTCAAATTTAGATTTCGTGGCTATAAGAACTCCCCCACCCTTTCCCAGTAATCTGTCATCTCGATAAACATTAAACAAATCAGTATCAAACACTTCACAATCCTGCACGCATGGCTTTAGCCAGGTTTCAGAAAAAACCAATATATCGTATTCAGACACATCCAATCCAGAACGAAGAGTATTAAGTTTGGTATTTATTCCACGTACATTCTGATAATAAATGACAATTTCATTAAGCATATCCAAATCCACAACATGTGTACAATTAAAACTACAATTTTCCCTATCTTGTGACACTGTGGAATCTAGTTGGTAGAAGGAGTATTCACAGGCTGACGCCTCTTGACTATTCGCAGTTCCCCTCTCACCTCTCTGATTACCAAATCTAATTCCCCTCTCCTCTGGCGATCCAAGAGTTCCACATGTTTCTCCTTCCGCTGAGCTCTTTGTAGTGGGGTTAAGTCTTTGACAACAGAGATCTGTGATTTCTCCAAGATCAATGTTGCTCTCCCTTTCCAATATGCTCGTAGAGTCTCCCACATAGTGTCCTCCCTGTCGAACGTTATTCGTATAGGACGTGGAGGGGCAGGGTTCTGTTGACGTTTTCCAAAACGTGAGCATACAATAGAATTCGGATCATGCGATAAGTGAATTTTCTTAATAAAATCATTAACTTGGTTAGACTCCAAATTAATTTATGAATCCTTTGTTAGCTTACCATCATCTGCAATCTCAGGACAGCCAAACATGATTAAATTTCGACTTCTAATTTGTCTATCAGTTATTTCAGGAACACATTTATCAGAAATCGCACTTTCAGAAACAGAGTTGAGACTGGTACCAGGATTGTCAATAACATCTTGTACTTTTTGAAATTTAGCTTCTAAATTGTACACTCTCTCTTCAACATCATTTAATCTTGTAGCATAGGGGGCCATGAAAGCATCAAATTTTTCGGTTATAAATTTTTCAGACTCAGATTTGGCCCTTGCGTAGTGGTCGTTCAACAATTGACTAATTTGTTCAATAGTGACATTATTAGAAGTTGTTGGTGACAGAGATCTGGATGACGTTTTGTGAGAGCAGCATTTTCTTTTCCCCGTAGTCTTATTAACAGCAAGATTCGCACATCCAGGATGGTAGAAGACCCCACATGGACAGGAAAATGCATCACCAGCAATATTAGCATTGCAACTACTACAAACACGGGTAGTAGACATTTTCAAAGAAAAGAAAAGAGCTGGTATTTGGTTTCAAAAAGGCACAACACACACCTGTCCCACTGGTCAATTTTCTTAAGATGGGTAGTAAATTCACAAACAAGAGAACTTCAAGAAAAAATTTTCCAACAAAGAAATAAATCACTTTATGCATAAAAACCAAGGTCAAACATATGCCCGTTAAAAACGTTCACTTCAAACAACTCAATAAAGTACAAATTACACACGAAAATGTAGAAAGAACTCAGATTTTCCGAATCTTCGACAGGAGAATCACAAACACGTTATCTCTTATCGGCCATTTTTTGATAGAACTTTTTTTTACTATTAATGCTCATGACCACAGACCAGCAGATATGGAAAAAAATAATTATTAGGATCCTATCATGAGTTCTAACAATAATTTTTGGCGTTAAAAAATTTATGAAATTTTTTTTTTAATTATTTGTTATGAACAAATTGTTAATATTTAAAAAAACTAATAAAGTTATTTGACTCTACATGAAAAATTACTAAGGAAACATGTATTACTTTAATTTTTTTATAAACTTACATTGTTGTCAAAATGTTATAAACAATTAAAATGATCTTATACTCATTCCAGCGCAAGGCAATAAACAAATATCAAAAAAAACAACTATTGCGATCCAAGCAAGAGTCATAATTATAATTTTTGACGTTAAATATTGTTTGCAACATTTTTTTTAAATAATTTGTTATAAAGAAATAAACGAGAACTTATGTATATAAATAATATAAAGATAAATAAATAAAAACTATCGTATTTCAGATTTTAAAAGTAAAATGGTGCGCCTTGAAAAACGAAAAAAGTTGCCCATCGAGCGTATTGGCAAAAGCAATGTCTCTACCACTTTTGAAAAAGGAAGAATTTGAAGCGGGAATAAAAGCGACAATGAAAGAGGCAAAACGATTTAAATCTAAGGGATCAATTGAATTTATCTCCTTCATTAAACACCAATTTAAAGGTTTTGCAGATGTTTTGTGCATTACAACTTCTTTAATTCGACGAAATAACCTATTTGAAGTTTGTTTAATGAGAATGGAGAAACAAATTAAACATATAAAAATAAAAACATTGTGGATTTTACTTGGTAAATTCATTATATATTTTTTCTTAAACTAATTTATCTTAATCAAATTTTGCATCTTTTTTAAATTTTTAAATTTTGTTCAATGATAAAATGAAATTGAATGACAGCACAAAATATCACTTATAAATAGACAATACTCATTTTTGCTTTTTTGAAATTCTCATTACATAAAATAATATTGTAAATGTTATTTTTCATTTATTTATAATAGAAAGAGTAGCCTTGTTGCTAAATAAAGAATCAGAAATGATGGAAAATTTTACAAATGGTAAAGTAGTAAGAAATTATTCACTCATCAAAGATGTAACAAAAACTAAAGACATCAGATTTGATGACATCAGTGAAACAGCCGTAAAAGTTTCCGACAAATTAACTCGCTTTGCAAAACTCTTTGAACACCACGCCCTATCTCCGAAAGGTAATTCAGCAAATCAGAAACTCCTGACAATAAAAATATATTAATAGTAGTTTAAATAAAAAATGAAGTACAAGAATGAAAATGAGGATTGAATAAAAGTCAGAATGAGGATAAAAATTAAGAATCAAAATTGAGAATGAAAATAAAGAATAACGAATGAGAATGAAATAATTTTATTTAAAGAATCTATTTTGTTAATGTTATACAGTATTAAATAATTAAGTATTTTTAATATTATATTGTAGATGAACATCAAAGCCTTGAGAATTTCGATATATCAATGTCAATTATTGCTCCCTTGCTGTCGAAGGACGA
Source organism: Leptopilina boulardi (assembly GCF_019393585.1). Classification (NCBI taxonomy): domain Eukaryota; kingdom Metazoa; phylum Arthropoda; class Insecta; order Hymenoptera; family Figitidae; genus Leptopilina; species Leptopilina boulardi. The sequence goes on along the minus strand of NW_026137669.1, from coordinate 717,746 downwards.
AGAAGAAGATGAAAAGATACAGGAAGGTTAATTCTTTTTTCAAACAATAGTATTAGGAATTTTTAATAAACGATACCAAAAAACTTCGAATAAAAAATTTCACACGCATCGGAACTGTATTTAAAAATTCGATTGACATATAGGATCTTTTATTTTGTATTTTTAAAAATTAAAAACATATTCGTAATCAGCGACCTCAAAAACCCTCGAGTTTAACTTTCAAGCGCATCTAAAATGTTTTAAATATTCGTAAATTTAAATAATTATTTATAAATTTTTTTAAAGAATAATAATCACTTATTTTTGTACCAAAATGTAGAAATCTTCGAAACAGCAAAAACCAATGAGCCAGAAGAACCATCTTTTATAGAGCAAGAGAAGCCTAAAGAAACTCTTTCTCAAGGAAGAGGAAGAGATAGAGGAAGAGGTAGAGGAAGGGGTAGAGGGAGAGGTAGAGGAACAGGGAGAGTAAGCGAAAGTGCAATGGAAAATGAAAATGGAAATAAAAGCCAAAAAAGAAAAGGAATGGGACAGGGAAGAGGAAGTAAAGGAGAACTTGAGAAGGGATCCAAAAGAGCAAGGTCTAAGTCTAAATTAGTTTTTAAATTTTTAATCTAATGTAATAAAAAAAAATATTTTAAATCAATCTGTATAATTCTGAAGTCTAAAGATAATTTTTAATCCTGACTTCTTCATTCCTAATCAAATGTTTTAATCTAAAAGGAATGAAATTTGACTTTTTTATAAAATTTACTCAACAATTTTTAATCCTTTCCATTTACATGACATTATAATATGTGTACTTAATATTTGTTTCGTTAACGCAAAAACTATTATTTTACATTAAATTGAAAACAATTTAAGCAAATGACTATTTAAAAGAAATGAAATTTCGTGCTACTGCAGACAATCAACCATTTATACAATAAACATAAAATAATACATTAATTTCTCTTATTCCACCTTACAGTATTACCGAAGTCATCGTCTTCTTCCTCAGAGTCTCTGTCATCCTCAGGATCCTCAACATCCTCATCATCCTCATCAACCTCATTATCCTCAGGATCCTCGTCATCAAAAGATTGATTAATTAATATTATGCATTATTAAAAATATTTATTATATTTTTCGATTTAATTACACTTTACAATATATAACTTTTTTATATGTTGATTATTGCTTGTTTATTATTTTTTAAAACAAATAGTTTTCATTGTTTAATTTAATTTAAAACTTTTCAGCTTTTGATTAAAATGATCAATTTTCAATAGCCTAACAATAAGTCAAATGTATTTTATCTGATGGACAAAAAAATTGGAATATTAATTTTGAAACATTTTCACTTCATCTACTTTTTTTGATAAAACAAAATCTTTTCAATTTTGATCATTTATATTGTGACGTATAAATTTAATAAATTAAATTAATCTGCTAACATCAAAATCACTGGCCTCATCTAATAAAAATATAAGAAAATTTATTATATAAATTTTCGCCGTCAGGCGCCAATTAATTTTAAAGAGAATTAATAAACTATTTTACAACAACAAACAACACCTCTGAGATGCTCTTAATCTCCAGAGGGAATTCTGCCAAAACACCGGCAAGCAGAAATGCCAGCGGCGAGACACGATTTTAGACAAATATACCACTTACCCATGATGTCCACTCGAACACGTGGTCGGCTCCTCAGCTTCTTCCGCTGCTGAAACAACTCCAACACACAGTACTCCACCACAATGTACAAAAAAGAAAGAGTCCACGGTTCTCTGTATTATATCTCTTTATTTCACACAAAAGTACTGCTTACACTATACAATTCGCGATATTTGCACTCCACGAGTTCACCTCGTGTAACATACGCGCTACAAAAACTCTCTATATCCTCGCGACAATAATCGTAATCGATTGTCTAATGGACGACAAAGCATTGAGATTCTCGGCGTCTCCCTATGCCTCATACCACTGGCTTCGTCATCTCGCTGTCTCTCTCTCTCCACCGTCACTGCAGCCTCGCTCCTTCTCTCTCGCTCCACAGTGGCAGTGACCCCTATTCTGAACTAATAACCAAAATTATTCGCGCGAGCGACACACATTCAAATTACTAGTGGGTCACCCGCCCGCTTGATCTCTACCTTACCGCAGCCTAGTACCGGCGCAGGATCGGGGATCGATAAAAGATGTCTTGACGATTCACTCTGTCACAATATTTAGATTTATGCTCGGATTATGTTTGGAAACTACAATAAAATTATCTGTAAAATAAAAAATTAAGATTATCCTGTTTAACGATCATACAAATCTATAGATAAATTGTTACTAACATAAGTAATTTTGAATTTAAGTGAAAAAGGCTTCTATTTTCAGATATCGCAAATTATTTTTATTTCAGGTAACTTTATTTTTATATTGGTCATTATTGTTTTAATAATCTACGAAATCTTTTTTTAAAATGATTAATACTAATTTATAAATATTTTTCATCTTGTAAATTATTTTCATCATTTACCAATAACCTAAGGAACCTTTTCTTCATAAAAAAATGAAAAATAGAACTATAGATTTCCTTACATAACCAAATTTTTTCATCAAGGGAGTAGAAATCTACTTTAACAATTATTTTCTATCTAACTTTAAGGGTTACTGGAGAGGCTGTATTGAAGTAGAGGCAAATTACAATATGAATTTTAGAACATTGTCGTGCATTTACCTTCCCTTTCACATCACATACATGCGGAAAATCCTCAACTAAACTGCAATAAAATGAAAAGAAGAATTTCAGCGTAAATGATTCGACATTAAATCAACTGATCAATTCTAACCCATGCATATTATGGCAATAAATAATGTTATAAAGTCACTTTTATAATGCATTTTGACATAAATGTCTGACTAAATAAATTTTGAAGGAGGAATTAAGCACACAGTCTGAACAAAAGTTAGTGTACATGCTATATTTTTTACTTGAAATAGAAAACACGTAAGTTAAGCTAATTTATTTTAGAAAAGTGAGAAGAATTATTAACCAAAATAAGGGATTTGAAATTGACATTGGAAAAAAATGTTAAAAATTTGAGATTTTAAAACGATTGTCTGATTTGAACTCAAATTAGAAAATTGTTTTGATATCTCAATTTTTAAATCTCACATTTTACCATTTCCAATTTTAAATGACTCATTTTGGTAAAACAAATTCTTTACAATTCACATTAAAAAATTACAATTAAATACGTGTTTTCCATTTCAAATAAAAAAAATTACATTTTAAAAATCTTTCTAAACGTTTGCTTTAAATCCCAAATTTTTCAACAACTTTAGTAATTTGTTACACCTTCCGAGAAACTGGAAAATGGAATTGTAAATTTTGCAACATCATCATTCACTCACCTTCTTCCCCTACACATCAAAATCATTTCATCGAGAGAAAAAACATTAATTCTAACAACTCTTTTAAAATTAATTCGTTTTCATGTGCGCATTGTGCAGTGACTATATAGGTCCAGCTACAGATTGCTGCAAGAAAATAATATGAATTAAGAAACAGCAATTGTTGGAACTTCAGCTAATTTCCTATAAGAGAAGAAACAAACAAGATGTTTGGCGTATTCGAATAAAATAAATAGGTAATTTCAACATTGGTTGATTTTGCATCTGACAACTAGAAATCTACAAGCGTATAGTCACCTGCACAAAACATTGGAATCAAACCGCATTTGTTCCTATTTTTTATCAGGTATTGATTTTTATGCTAATTAAGGTTTGTTTGCTAATCTGCAAAAACAAATCGTTTTCTCTGTTTAATTTCCTTTTCTTAAAAATTAGGAATATTAATTTCGAAACATCATCATGCAGTTACATTATCTGACACAACAAAATCATATCATTAAGAGAGAAAATATTACCAACAATTCTTCTCAACAAGATTCGTCTTCTTGTACGCATTGTAACACTGACAAACGCAGTTTGGCTGCAGATTGCTGCAAGAAAATAATACGAATTAGGAACCAATGTTCATTCTAGCACCACTTGTCTATCCCAATTCAACAGGTTTATTGTCACCAACTAATGAAAATTAACACCAAAGTAAATGTAGACCAGTTTCAGAGGTCTTGACATTTTTTCACTAGGTGAATATTTTTTTGTGTTAAGCATTGTTGGTTTCTTAATTTATCGTACAACTCACATCATTTTTAAATCTACGTTAACTAATTATTCAAAATTTTTCAGTCTATGATTAATACTCTCACCATTTAACTATCTCCTGAAATGTGTTTGATCGAGTTCTGCATCCAAGTCAAATCAAAAGGAAATACTGAAACATCTTTACACACTTTTCTCTCGTTCTAAAACAAAATTATCGGCATGTAGATTGAAAATATTGCTAACAATTTGTTTCAACAAGATTCGTTTTCTTGCGCACTGTACAGTGATCATACAGGTCCGGTTGCAGATTGCTGCAAGAAAAAAATACGAATCTAGAAACAGCAATTGTTGGCACTTTTACAGATTGCTCTCAAGATGATGAAACCAACAGATTAATGTTTTTCTTCTGCAACTAAGTCAACAGCAAAAACAAAATCAATGTTCATTCAAGCACCTAAATCATCCTAAATCAGCTGGTTTATTGTCACCAATTCAAGAAAAGTAACACCAAAATAATATTAACTAGTTTTAGAAGTCTTGACATTTTTTTATTAGGTGAATATTTTCCCTTGCTCATCGTTGTTTGTTTTTAATTTATCGTACAACTGATAATATTTTTTAATCAACATTAACTAATTACTCAAAATTTTTCAGCCTAAAATAAATACTAACCATTTAATTATTTCCTGCATTGTGGTCGATCGAGTTCTGCATCAAACGCAAATCTAAAGTGAATTTAGAAACGACTTCTACACATTTCTCTCATTCTAAAACAAAATTATCGACATGAAGATTGAAAATATTGCTAACAATTTGTTTCAAGAAGGTTCGTTTTCTTGCGCACTGTACAGTGATCATATAGGTCCGGCTGCAGATTGCTGCAAGAAAATAATACGAATCAAGAAACTGCAATTGTTGGCACTTTTACAGATTGCTCTCAAAAGAGACAGTAAAATTTTAAGATGGGATTCTACTTGCTACCAAGATAGCGCCTTATCTTTTTAGGAGTTTGTAAACAAATAAGTTTTACTTCTACTACAAAAATTCATATATTTTGGATGTTAAAAGTCACTTGGTGCAAGTATTTTTATGTCAGATTGGCGTCTCGATTTAAAAAGCATTTTTCGGAAGTCCAAAAATTCTTGTTGCCGATGTCAAAAGTCACCTGGTGCAAGTATTTTCCATGTCAGGATGTCGTCATGACATGAAAAGTATTTGTTAAAATGTAATTTTTACTTCTAGTGCAAAAATTCTTGTTACCGATGTCAAAAGTCACCAGGTGCAAATATTTTCCATGTCAGGATGTCGTCATGGCATGAAAAGCATTTGTTAATATGTAATTTTCACATCTAGTTAAAAAATTCTTGATACCGATGTCAAAAGTTACCTGGTGCAAATATTTTCCATGTCAGGATGTCGTCATGACGTAAAAAGTATTTGTTAACATGTAATTTTTACTTCTAGTTGAAAAATTCTTGTTACCGATGTCAAAAGTCACCAGGTGCAAATATTTTCCATGTCAGGATGTCGTCATGGCATGAAAAGCATTTGTTAACATGTAATTTTTACTTCTAGTGCAAAAATTCTTGTTGCCGATGTCGAAAGTCACCAGGTGCAAATATTTTCCATGTCGGGATGTCGTCATGGCATGAAAAGCATTTGTTAACATGTAATTTTCACATCTAGTTGAAAAATTCTTGATGCGGATTTAAAAAAAATTAATTTTAATACATTGTTTTGAATGTTTGTACAAATGAAACTACATGCTTTAATAAAATTCAGTCTATCTTTAAAAAATGTTAATTTTTAACTTTCTTGTACAATACAAAATGTTAAAGCTTTTTGTACAAAACAAAACTGGGAGAATGTCCTATACTCAAAATATCATTAAGTAAATTTGGAAGTGCTTTTTAAACTTTGTAACGATGTCAGAATAATTAACGACATCTTTTTAGTCCTCGACCTGGTTGACGAAATGTGAAGCCGAACTTTTATATATTTTCTCTGAAACTGAGGTTATGTGCTACTGAAACCGAAAAGCAAGCCTTGTATTTTTCTGTTACATTATTCTTTAGTTCAATATTCTGCTGTTCGTTCTCTTTATTTTGTTTAAGCATTGTTGGATGCAGCCGTAACTATAGCGCAAAATTTACTACCACTTGACTCTCAGGTTCGGAGTGAGAAGAGTCGGAATTACAACTTGAGGGTGATTAAGCCTAAGGAGCAACGAAAATGGAAGTGGACAATAATTGTCAATCACTTTTCTAAATTTTAATAATTATTTTATTTGTCTTTAACATTACTCCGAAAGCTCAATTTTTATGGCCAATCCAAGATTAGTTGTGATTTCATAATTTTTATTAATGTAAATAGCGTATCTATGAGTCCGCAGATCGTCATTCGAAAGGGGACGAATTCAAATGAACGCGCCTTTTTCGATAGAACTGCGCCCTCTTACGAGCGATATCCAACAATTCATGGTAAGGAGCTGCCTATGAGCGCTCCTTCTTCACGTTTCTGATTCCACAGTAAAAGGACATATATTTTGTTATCGTCTAGAGTAATTAAAAAAAAGATTTAAGAGAATTTCATTTAAAATGACAACTAAATTTGTCTCATCATTAAAAACAATATATGAGGAAGAACCGGTAAGTCGTTCTTGTCAGTTTGATTAAATTAAAGTAAAATAAAAATAAAAATATATTGAAAAATATAAACTTGCTGTCGGAGTCAGTAATTAAGATCAAATAATTTTATATTGTTTAAATAATTAAAGTTCGATTAATAGTAAAACTTTCATTGAAATAATATTTCTATTCTTTTCATTTTTTTTGTTATTGAATAAATATTCATAGTTGATTTTATGTGATTTGTGTTATTTTTTATTATAATAGCAGGTTAAATTCCACGAACAAACCCACTCCCTGCCGGATGATTAAAATCAATTTAACTTATTCAAAATTTTACTAAATATGGCTTAATTTAATTATTTTATTTTTCAATATTCATATTCACTGATAGAAATAACGTAAATTTAGTTTATCAAAATTTTAAACCATAAAAATTCAAATATTTTTAATTTTTATGAATTTAGAATTCAAGTATTCCAAATGTAAAAAAATTTCATTTTTTTTTAAATAATTGAATTTCATTGGAAATTAACTTAAAATTTTTGTCAATTTGAATTGCTGAATATTTCTTTACATATTTCAGACAATAATTAAATTTTAAAGAGAATTGTTAAATTCAAAAAAGTTTTAAAGCATTGGAATTTTGGAAAAGCTAAAGTTTTTTTTATATTAAATAATTTAATTTTAAGATATTTGATATTGAATTTATTGTAAATTTAATCTGCTGAATACTTTTTACGAATTTTTCACAATAATTGAATTTTAGAGAATTTTTAATTGAAATTTTTTTTAAATAATTGAAGTATGAAAGATTTGTAGTTTATATTTTTAAAAATAATTAAATTTAGAAAGATTTGTTGTTTATATTGTTAAAAATAATTGAATTTTAGGAGATTTTAAAGTATAAAGTCAAGGAATTTTATCAAAAGTATTTAATTTATAAAAAAGCACCGAAAATTACATTTTTTTAAAATTTTAATTCAAATTTTTACTTATCAAAATTGTTGTCTTCCTTTTTGTAACGGATGACCTCTTAAAAAGTTTTTATTTGGGTCAGGGAAAAATTCCAAATTCCGTCTGGAAATCAAAGGAAAAGTCAGAGAAAAACAAAATCAAATTTTGGTGATAATCTTAACATTAAAAAATCAATTCTCGTGATAACCCTGATTTATCATTAATTATCATCTTTCTTTAGCGATATCAGTTACTAAATCTTTAAAGTAATTTGTCAATGACGAAAAATATAAGAATGAGAGAATAGAAATGCGCAACGTTACATTTCCAAATCACCCACCCTGCTCCCCCTTGTTGCAATCAGTTGCAATTTTTTACCCCCTTAATCACGCAACGTTATTTATGGATAGTCCCTAAGTATTATTAATTTATTCTTGCAGTGCTTTATTTTACATTTAAAATATATTTTTCAGTAGAAGCATTTGTAAATATTTTTTTTTTAAATATGTTTCATCGTAAAGTATTTTAGCTGGACAATTAATGATATTTTAATAATTGATATTTTTAATTATATTTTAAAGACTGCACACAAAAAATGTTTCCAAAAGCAACAGTAGCTGAGATAGACAAATCCATTGAAGATTGGCTCATAGCGTGTACAAAACGTGAAAACCGTCGACAGTACGTGCAATCATTTTTTCAATATAATATATATATTATGTTAAAAGCCAATCTACAATATATATATATATATAAATTTCAACATTATATATATATATAACATGATTCTATATTCACAATCTAAAAATCTTTTTATATACATTTTTTATTTTTTTTATAAATATTTGTTTGTATATTAATTACATTTTTATAGGTATTTAAAATACATAGCTTAGCTTAAGGAGAGGGACCGGTTAAATTTTAAACTATCAACATTAATACTGTTCAGTGGTGTCAATTTTTTTGGTAGAATTTATAATCTAAAAGTATTGTATATTCTTAGAATTCATAAAAAAAATTTTGACATTTTAGAAATTTCATTTTTTGCAAAAATTAATATTTTTCAAAATCCATATGCTTTATTGTTTAAAATCATGACAAAAGCTAGAAAAAATCAATAATGAAAGATAATAAAAATTGTAGTTAAATTTTGAAGTTAAATTTTAATTTCTCGAAAATTTTTATTTTTATTTTAAAAATTATCAACAAATTAATAATATTTTAAATTTCTTACAATATATTATAATTTTGAATAGTCAATATTGTTAAAAAACAATTGACGATTCTAAACATCATTGATTTCGCTGGGCTAAAAATTAACCGGTTTCTTCCCTTAGTTATTACTATACTGTGCTTTTTAATTGATAAAAATACAAATCATTTAAAAATAAATTTTATTATGATTATTTACTTAATGGTTTTTATTTTCAATTTTTAAAAACAATAAAGTTATTTTTTATTGATTAGTGAATTCATAGATTGCTATAATGAATCATAGAAATTGTTTAGTATTAATATTCCCGAACGAAATATGAACTATAAGACCTAATTTTTCAAAATTTATTTTAAAGATGTTGCAAGTGAAAATAATGCTAATTAAAATAATTTATACTTTAGAAAGAAGGAACAGAAGCGAAAGGAAACTGAATCCGCCATGCAGCTTGAATTAGAAGACGAGGAAAATGATAATAATGGTGGAGTAGAAGATAATCTGGACTCAGATCCCGAAAACCGCGATTAAACATAATTAAATTCAATATTCACTTCATGAAAAATTCTGCAACTATCCGATATTCATTTTCTTTGGAGGATGTAGCTGTTAAAGTGTGGTCAATACCGTGTGAAAAAGTAGAAATCAAATTCCTCTAGCACATTCCTTTTACTAGTTTTGACTAGTTTTAACATTTTTTTTACTATACTTGCCGCAGATTGTGGGAGAATTTCGATGTACGCCGCGGTTGTCGCTGCATCTAAAGTTAAAAAGAAATATCAATTTTCTTTTTTTCTCTACCGTTACATATTTAATGAAAGAGAATGTTGATGAGTGAAATGACTGTTGTGTATTATTGTATTAAATTCCGATTTATAAATATTGCGAATACTTACCATAAACTCAGTAAATTTTAATTATCCCTGCGAAGTGAATGATTTCCAAAAAGCGTGTAGTGAATTGATATGCGAGTGCGTATAGATGTTGATTGCGAAGAAATGAAAATGACTAATTCGGAATAGCTCGGAAAACGAATTATAACGACGATTTTTGGAGACGCATGAAAATCCCCTAAACTTCATATAGCAGAAATGCCATTTGACAGAAATTTATATAACAGAAATTTTATTGGACAGAATATTTACATGGCAGACAATTGATATAACAGACTTTTCATTGGACAGACGTTTGATTGGACAGAATTTTTATCGAACAGAAATGTCACTTAACAGAAATTTTATCTGACAGAATTTCCATTCAACAGAACATAAGTATAGCAGAACTCTCATAGGATAGAATATTTACACGGCAGACGATTCATATAACAGACTTTTCATTGGGCAGACGTTTGATTGGACAGAATTTTTATCGAACAGAAATGTTACTTAACAGAAATTTTATCTGACAGAATTTCCATTCAACAGAACATAAGTATAGCAGAACTCTAATTGGTCATAATTTAACTTTTGCATCATACATTCTCATCCCTGCTATATTTTTAACTTGTCGGTAAAGTAGACGTAGAGGTCAGTAGTTGCTATTTCTTTCTCGCCCCAAAGTTTGAATATTAAATAATAAAACTAATATTTTATTTACTTATAATTATTAGGTATTCATTATCAATAATAATGAAATAAAATATTAGTTTTATTATTTAATATTCAAACTTTGGGGCGAGAAAGAAATAGCAACTACTGACCTCTACGTCTACTTTACCGACAAGTTAAAAATATAGCAGGGATGAGAATGTATGATGCAAAAGTTAAATTATGACCAATTAGAGTTCTGCTATACTTATGTTCTGTTGAATGGAAATTCTGTCAGATAAAATTTCTGTTAAGTAACATTTCTGTTCGATAAAAATTCTGTCCAATCAAACGTCTGCCCAATGAAAAGTCTGTTATATGAATCGTCTGCCGTGTAAATATTCTATCCTATGAGAGTTCTGCTATACTTATGTTCTGTTGAATGGAAATTCTGTCAGATAAAATTTCTGTTAAGTGACATTTCTGTTCGATAAAAATTCTGTCCAATCAAACGTCTGTCCAATGAAAAGTCTGTTATATCAATTGTCTGCCATGTAAATATTCTGTCCAATAAAATTTCTGTTATATAAATTTCTGTCAAATGGCATTTCTGCTATATGAAGTTTAGGGGATTTTCATGCGTCTCGATTTTTGGGGGTTCAGAGAACGCCCAAGAGTGGAAATCTTTTACTTGTATTATAAAATTTTATCGATTGGATCATTTTGAGTTGCTCATAGCAATATTTAATTAATATACAAAATTTTAACTATAAAAATAAAAATAAATTTTATAAAATAGTTTATAGTGAGAAGTGCCATAATTGGACGTGAAAAAAAAAATATATATATATAAAAAAAATGAAATATATATGGGTCATTCTTTCTGAACGGGAGACCCCTATCCCCCCAAAATTGGTTTTGACCTAGAGAGTTCTAATAGGGATCAAAATTTAGCTCTTTAAGTCTACTTTTTAATGCAAAGTGGCCAAAAAGGACATTCAAGATGGCCGATTTAATATGGCCGAAAATGTGCTCAGAATTCATTAAATTCATTCTAATTTCGTATGCCAAAAAATTCCTTTTGACAGAAATTGTTTTATAAGGTCTTAAATTTTAGCTATTTATGTCTACTTCAAATTGCAAAATGGAATATTTAAAAATCCAAGATGGCGGCTCCAATATGGCGGATGATTTTTCAAAACTGCTTAAATTCACTTGAAATTTATTACTCGGGGGTTTTTTGGGTCGCTGATTACGAATTTGGTGCTACTTTTTAAAAATTCAAAATGTCGGATCCAATATGGCGGAAATTATTTAAGTTATTATTATTATATATTATTATTATTTTAAGTTAAGATTATTTTCAGACCTACTAAGAAAACCATAAAAATTTGAAACAATTTTTAATTAATATATTTTGTGTGACACATAACAAAACAGACGTTTCCATATTTCTATCGTTATCATACGAAGGTATCAATGACCGTTAACAGACGCAAGTGCAAATGTAATGAAATATTTAGAATACACCAAAAAATTTCTTAAATAACTTTCGTTAATTGTTAAAATGGTCGTTTTTTAAAATTAACTTTCAAATTAAAGTAGGTCGATTAATTAATTATCCAGGAAATGTATTTAATTTAAATTTATAAATAATTCTTGCACTCTTAATAACACAGCCCCACAAAAAAAAAGTGTCATGTACTTTTGACCGGAATACCCTAACCCTATGTATTTTGACGCGCTGAACACGAATCCGAAGTCCCTTTTGCTCCATCACGTCAGGATTTTTTTCTAACCTCAAAAAACATGTCGGATTTTGAGAAAAAGGCGATTTTTTAAAAAATTGATGTATTAACTTCAAACTTGGTATCTGGGGGTTTTTTGTGCCGATGATTATGAATCTGAAGTTAGATTTTCAAAATCCAAAATGGCGGATACAATATGGCTGACGAATTTTGAAAAAATTATAAGATTTACTTCAAACTTGGTATCTAGGGGTATTTTGGGTCGCTGATTACGAATCTGATGTCAGATTTCCGAAATTCGATATGCCTGATTCAAAATAAAGGAATTATTTTTAAAAAATTGTCATATTATTACGAAATTTGGTATCTACAGGTTTTCTAACTTGCTGACAAGTAACACTAGGGAAGTGCCATACGCCGATTTTTCTGAAACTTGGCAGTTTTGTAGTTTTTTGAAAACAATTTGACACGTATGTTTTGTTTTTCCCCAAAAGCTGATTTATGGGGGGAACTACCCCTTGAATTTTTTTTGGTAGGGGGACATTATTTTACGAAATTTTTTAAAAATTAATGTGCAATAGTGTATCTGGGGGTTTTTTGGGTCGCTGATTACGAATCTGATGTCAGTTTTCAAAAATTGATAATGGCGTATCTATAATATGGCTGATAGAAGTCCATGTTGGATATGCCATTTTGAATTTTTGAAATCTGACATCAGATTCGTAATCAGCGACCCAAAAAACCCCCAGATACACTATTACACATTAATTTTTAAAAAATTTCGTAAAATAATGTCCCCCTACCAAAAAAAAATTCAAGGGGTAGTTCCCCCCATAAATCAGCTTTTGGGGAAAAACAAAACATACGTGTCAAATTGTTTTCAAAAAACTACAAAACTGCCAAGTTTCAGAAAAATCGGCGTATGGCACTTCCCTAGTGTTACTTGTCAGCAAGTTAGAAAACCTGTATATACCAAATTTCGTAATAATATGACAATTTTTTAAAAATAATTCCTTTATTTTGAATCAGGCATATCGAATTTCGGAAATCTGATATCAGATTCGTAATCAGCGACCCAAAAAACCCCTAGATACCAAGTTTGAAGTAAATCTTATAATTTTTTCAAAATTCGTCAGCCATATTGTATCCGCCATTTTGGATTTTGAAAATCTAACTTCAGATTCATAATCATCGACACAAAAAACCCCCAGATACCAAGTTTGAAGTTAATACATCAATTTTTTAAAAAATCGCCTACTTCTCAAAATCCGACATGTTTTTTGAGGTTAGAAAAAAATCCTGACGTGATGGAGCAAAACGGACTTCGGATTCGTGTTCAGCGCGTCAAAATACATAGGGTTAGGGTATTCCGGTCAAAAGTACATGACACTTTTTTTTTGTGGGGCTGTGTAATTAAACTATTACTTGCATTATTAAGACTTTTAAAATTATTTACACACTTATTGTTTGTATGTTTCCTTGTAACGTTTTGTCAACCATTATTTAGTTTTAGCAATTATTTTAAGATTATTATTATTAAGTGTAAATAATTGTAAAGGATTTAATAAGTGCAAGTATAGGTTTATTTACTATTATTTTTACTACTAGTATTTATAAAATTAATTAAAATTCTTTTATAATTTATTAATTAATATATTTTAATTTAAAAGTTGAGTTTTATGAAAAGTCCATTGTAACTGTCAACAATAAATATCCCTACTGAAAATTAATTTCAAAATAATTTATAAAAAGTAATGTTGATTAAAAAACCTTTTAACTAAATATAAGAACAATAAATTTGACACTTATAATTTTTTTTTATACTTTAAATATTTTATTATATTATAGCGTTTCATATAAGCCCGCTAATTTTTACCAATGAGGATTATAACGGCGCAAGCGCAGTTGCGTCTGGTGATGGATTCAGGTGAGCCAATCAGCGCGTTGCTTCGTCCTACCAAGCAGCAAACCCCCACTACCCCACTAAGCGGCATACGCTTTCATCCATCTTCATTTCGTGTATTCTTTGTCTAACAGCAAACTAGAGCAGCCGAACTTTGTCATTGACAACTATCCAAAATTAACCTTTCCTATTAATTGAAAACATTTTTATTATAGTAAACTTAAACTTTTTTATTAATATCATCCTTACTGTTTCTATCCTTTTATATCCTTCTTACATTTCCATAAAGAATTTCTATAAACTTTTGCAGTTTCTGAAATTCTTCCTATCTTTTCCCACCTTTTCTACACTGAATATTTTAATATAATAACATTATTATTTATTTTAATTTAATTATTTTAATTTATTTTTTTTATTTTATTTTTTTAGTTCTTTTTTTCTTTGAATATTAATAAACATCGAAATGTCAAATAAAAACATCGATCATAGAGACAATCCTTTTGCAATCCTTTTGAAGCCTTTGGTGTTTCTAACCACAAAGGTAAAGATTTGCGGAAAATACTGGTAAGTATAAAGCGAACATTTCCAGAGCTTCCTGATTCAGGTAAGGTTTGTTGGGAGTGCAGACGTAAAAGTCATGAGCCTGCAATCCATGTAAAAGACTCTGAAGCGTCAGTGCATGAATTAAATACAATGGATTTGAGCACTGATGTGGAGAATGATACTGAAAATCCAGTGATTGTTCGTTCCCAAAGAAAAGTTGAATTGGAAGAAATGATATCCGATTTAAAAGAAAAATTTGCAAGTTTGCCAATTAATGATCCATTGAAATTACGCATTCTTACTATACTTCCAAAAAAATTGACTGCTAACAAAATTTCACAAGAATTTGGCTGCAGTTGGATGTTTGCTAAGAAGGCTATAGACTTCAGAATTTCTAATGGCATTTTGGCAGAAACTACAGCGAAGGCTGGTAAAGCATTACCAGCATCAACTGTTAAAAATGTAGTAAAGTTTTATACTAGTGACGAAAACAGTAGGGTAATGGCTGGTAAAAAAGACGTAGTCTCCGTAAAAGATAAAAACGGCAGTTCTTTTAAACAAAAACGTCTTTTGCTTTTGGATTTGAAGGGTCTTTTTTGTGTATACAAAGAAACCAATAAAAATGTTCCTGTAAGTTTTAGCAAATTTGCCCTACTTCGTCCAAAAGAATGTATTCTTGCTGGAGGCAGTGGAACACATTCTGTCTGTGTATGTATCATTCATCAAAATGTTAAGTTACTATTAGATGCAATTGATATTGAAAAACTAACTCAACATTCTGAAAGTCCAATAAAAAACTATAAGGATTGTTTAAAGCAAATAACTTGCGAAAATGCTACGGAAAATTGCGTTCTTGGTACGTGTGCTAAATGTCCAAGCGTTAAAGACTTTTCACAATCCTTACAGCAATTATTGGATGAACAGAATATTAAACATGTACAATTTAGTGCATGGACTAGCACAGACAGATCAACTTTGCAAACACGCATTGTCGCTACAGCAGAATATATAGAGGAATTTAGTAATAAGCTTCAACTTCTAAAACCACACTCATTTTTGGCAAAGCAACAGTCGCAGTTCTATTCTGATAAAAAGAACAATTTAGATGATGGTGAAGTTTTAATTATTTTAGACTTTCCTGAAAACTACAAATATATTGTTCAAGATGCCTCTCAAGCGTTCCATTTTAACAACACGCAATGTACAGTCTTTCCCGTCGTAGTTTATTACAAGGAAGGTAACAAAATTAAACACAAGAGTCTTGTATTTCTATTAGAAAGTACTCGACATGATACTGCAGCTGTTTACACAATTCAGAAAATGTTAATTCCATATTTAAAGAAAAGTATAAATGTAAAAAAAGTTATTTATTACAGCGATGGGGCCAAGCAACATTTTAAAAACAAATATCAAATGAATAACTTGGTCCATCATGAAGAAGATTTCGGAATTAGAGCTGAATGGCATGTCCATGCAACTGCGCACGGGAAAGGAGCTTCAGATGGCATTGGAGCGACATTTAAAAGAGAAGCTGCACGAAATAGTCTTCTATGCAAACCGTCCGAAGCAATTTTATCTCATGAAAAACTTGTAAAATGGGGAGAGAACTATTTTACAAGTATTAAAGTATTTTATTACAGTCGTAAAATGCATGAGAGTGTAGACAGGTTTCTCAAAAAAAGATTCAACGACGCACCAGCAGTACCAGAAATATTAAAAAATCACAGTTTTATTGTCCGCGAAAATAAGCAATTATTAATAAAAAGATATTCTAATGCTCCGACTGGCACTATACTAAACTATAAGGTTTAGTAAACTGATGGTTGGACCACAACTAGTCTTGGCTTAACTGTCCGGTCTATTATCTAGTCTTATCTTTAGTGGTTGGACCAAAACTAGTCTTGGCTTAACTGTCCGATCATTAATCTAGTCTTATCTTTAGTGGTTGGACCAAAACTAGTCTTGGCTTAACTGTCCGGTCTATTATCTTGTCTTATCTTTAGTGGTTGGCCCAAAACTAGTCTTGGCTTAACTGTCCGGTCTTTAATCTAGTCTTATCTTTAGTGGTTACAACGAAACAAGTCATAAATGATGAGTTTTATGAAAATTCATAAATTTTTTTAAAAATTTGTCTGCCATATTGGATCCGCCATTTTGAATTTTTAAAAAGTAGCACCAAATTAGTAATCAGCGACCCAAAAAACCCCCGAGTAATAAATTTCAAGTGAATTTAAGCAGTTTTGAAAAATCATCCGCCATATTGGAGCCGCCATCTTGGATTTTTAAATATTCCATTTTGCATTTTAAAGTAGACATAAATAGCTAATATTTAAGACCTTATAAAACAATTTCTGTCAAAAGGAATTTTTTTGGCATACGAAATTAGAATGAATTTAATGAATTCTGAGCACATTTTCGGCCGTATTAAATCAACCATCTTGAATTTCCTTTTTGTCCACTTTGCATTAAAAAGTAGACTTAAAGAGATAAATTTTGATCCCTATTAGAACTCTCTAGGTCAAAACCAATTTTGGGGGTTTAGGGGTCTCCCGTTCAGAAAGAATGCCTCATATATATATATATATATTAAAAGCAATATAATCTCCGTGTCCAGGTAAAATTTAAAGTGATAATATTTGAATTTATATAGTTATAATAATTTGATAATATATATAGTAACAATTTTGATTATAATATTTTCTTTTAAAATTAATATTTTATGGAAACCATATATTATATAATAAGTTAATTATTAATTTATATAGTGTGGCATTTTCTTACGGCTCTCAAATTATAAATATTGAACGGAGCAATATTCATATTGAGAACTAATTTAGAATTAATGATAGAGGAAAAGATTTCCACTTCTGACGAAATCAATATAAATTGATGATTTTTATTGACATTTTGGATTTCTGAAAGCTAGACAGCTTTTTGTCCTTTTGCTGGATCTAGACAACGGATATTCCAATCATTTTCTACATAAAACGTGGTAATATATATATAAATGTTAAATTAACATCAATAATTTATAAATGTACTAATTGATATATGTGTGAGTGACAATTTTCATATTTACTGCAACAATTGTTTTCTTTTATAATTTAATGAAAAAGTTTAAATAATTCGATTAATATTTATTTATAATTAAAAAAAATCAAAAGTCTTAAATTATAATAAATAAGTCAATAATATTGTAAAAATTAAATAAATAAATGATTTGTTATAATTAATTTTTGTAAACTTTTATAAAATAATTAAAATTTATATTTATTCACATTCTTGTTATATTGAATACTTAAATCATTAGTTAAAATTAAATATATAAAATCTTTACATTTGGCGCCCAACGTGGGGCATAACAGTTCAGGACTGTTGTCTTTGTTTTGTCTCTATTGTTAACTTTTATAATAGGTTTATTGTCTAATTGTATTGTATTGTTTTGAACGATAATGAGATTTTAATTATTATAGTGATTAAAAAACGAAATTTGTTAAATTTTATTTCAAAGATTAGATTTTAATTATACAAAATTATTTGTCAAATTTTGAATTTTATTTTTGTAATAAATCATGAATGGAAACCGGAAATGGTCAGATACTAATGTCAGAAGAATGAGTGGGGATCAAGACAGGTTCAATCGAGGAAATTTTGATGAAAGAGGACAAAGTGATGATGTTAATATATTATTATGGAGGGTTAATATTTTAGAAAATGAGGTTAAAACTTTAAAAAATTTAATAAATCAATTTATGATGTAACCCTTTTAAAAAAAAATGTATTCCTAAATGAAATATTTATTATTAATACACGAGACCACCAGGTTAAGTACTAATCAATAAATAAATCTTTGAGATTAACTAATTAATATTACACGAGGCTACCAAGCTAAGTAAAATCAATGATTATATTAATCTCAAAATTAAACAAATAATAAATTAATTTCAGGCTACACTGGCGTTGCAATAATAAATTGAATCAAAAATCAAAACTTAAATCATAATTTATTGTTGGGCGCCAGACTGAGTCAAATTACAAAAAAAAATTAAATATAAAAAAAATAATAATGCAACGACTTTAAAGTTACTCGGCTACTCGGGAAGCCAGGAAGCAGGAAGGTGACGGTCCTGGGACCCAACCAGCGAGGGATGAAGCTTGCGGTTGTAGTCACCAACCAAGAAGAGGCGGACAGGCTGGAAGAATTGGGGCGCATAAAGGTGGGTTTTATGTGTTGCCCAATCAGGAAGAGAGTTATGGTCGTGAGGTGCCATCGCTGCCTCGGGTACGGCCATATAGGAAGCAGCTGTAAGGCGACGGACAGATCGGCTGCCTGCTTTAAGTGCGGAGAAGCCGGTCACAAGTTCGGAAATTGCAAAGGAAGCCCAAGTTGTTTCCAATGCAAGGAAAAGTTTGGCGACAAGGCGTCCATCAGCCACATCGCCGGAAGCGGAGCATGCGGAGTCTTCCGAACGGCCCTAGAGGAAGCGAAGAAGACTCTCGCAAGGACCAAAAATAAACGGGTAAGTAAGTAGAGGCACGTCAGGTTCGCGTAAACGACAATACGGCGACCCCATCCACGAAGACTAAAGCCTGACGGTAGTTCCGTGGATGGAAAACAACATCATTGGTCGCAGAAATAGGGTTCTTTTAGTGCGGTAACACCTATGGTGAGTCCCACACTACCCAACTTGTAACAGACGAGTTGGGTGTCCATAAAGAATTTTTTGACCCTGTCGTTGGAATTATACGCATAACCTTTATTTTTTTTATAATCGTTATGTTGATAATTACAATGATGAGGGCCCTGCAGTAAGCAAAAAAAAAAAAAGAAGAAAACTTATTATTTCAAATCAAAAGAAAAATTAATTTAGACACAAGATTTATATATGATCACAAATTTTAATTAAATAATTCTAAATTAGAAAAGTTTCAATAGAAGAAATTAAATCAAAAACAATAATAATTTAAGTATTCATTTGTCTTACGGAATTCCAAGATTGAATTAATCAAATTATAAAATTAAATCGAAACACGAAAAAAAGGAAATTATTCATTCATCAATTATACAAAAATCAAAATTTATCTAGGTTGGGTCTAAACAATATTTTGGGGAAATTCACAAAATAAAATTTTGTGGAAAATTCACAGAATATAAATAATTTATGGAATGGTCTAAACACAATTAGGGAAAATATCA
The DNA here is from genome assembly GCF_019393585.1 of Leptopilina boulardi. NCBI lineage: Eukaryota > Metazoa > Arthropoda > Insecta > Hymenoptera > Figitidae > Leptopilina > Leptopilina boulardi. The sequence continues at coordinate 697,892 of NW_026137669.1, read as the reverse complement.
ATATTGATAAAAATCACAAAAATCAATCAATATTGGGAAAATCACAAAAATCACAATTAAAACATGTCACAATATTAATTTAATAATTAACATAAGAAAATTGAATAATAGAAAAAAATTCAGTAAAGGAAATCAATTACAAAATAAAAAAAATCAAAGATGGACACACAAAAATCACATCTATTAAATTAAATTAAATTAAAGAATCTTAAAAATAATCTTTACTGAATTCCTTATTGAATAAAACTTCTTACCGAAATTAAAAGAATAATAGTCTTCCAAAACACAAGAAAAGAAGTTAAATTTAAATGATTTTAAATTAAATAAATTTCACTTTTCACTTAGAGGCTGGTGACAAACGAATGAATGATTTCATGAAATTTTCTTCCTCGTGTTATTCGTTTCCATAGTGACGATCTTCATTTGTCGTCTGATTCTTCAAAATCAAAAACAACAGTATCGTAGTAATAAAATTGTGGACCCCAATTCTTGATTTCTTCTTACAAACTTCATATTTGTTTAATCCAGATGTTAAATTTATAAATAATTTATTAGACACTCCTCTATTATCCTCTAATACAGATCTTGATGTAGAAATCACAATATAAAAACACAATGCGAATCAAATTCCAACATTTATATGTATCTCTTAGCACCAGGTTCGTATGACGATTTTAATGGGCCACCGGCATAGGAGCTTCGCGTATAGGAGACGGAAGGCTCAATAAATTCTACCGAGGATATAAATATAATCTTCTTAAAGATGCAAAATCCAATATAAATAGTTTGTTTAATAATTTCTAAAACAATATAAATCCTTGGGCCATGGATTAGAAGAAAATCAAAAATTGTTGAAGCGTTGTGATTGGTTGACACAAAATTCAGGCGATATAAGGCGGTAAACTTGAAATGATTCAAAGAAATCTTCTAGAATATTATTGTCCATTAATAAACGAATTGCGTCCAATTTATCCATTAATTTAGTCAATAAGATCCGACGTTGACTCAGGAAACAGGAATCGGAAACGGAGTTTTACAAAATACATAATTAATTTACTTAAAATTAAACAAAACCTAACGTTCAATCCAGGAATATCCGTTACAACCTCTAAACAGAAATATTAATAGAAAATTAAATAGATTTTTATTTAAATATTCATATTCAAGATTATTCAATCTATAATTAAATAATTCATAAAGAAATTGTGACGTGTAAAATTGAATTTAATTTTACAGCGTTACAATGAATCCAAATAATTTAAATACAAATTTTTCAAATCAATGCGGACAATTTGAAACAAATGAATGTTCAAAGCCATCGCGATATGAAATGACATTACCTTCTTTTTCGGGTGAATTAACAGAAGATCCTCAGGAATATATACGAGATATAGATAAATATTTGAATTTAAAGAGAGTTCCGTTTGAATATGCACCAAAGGTTATTCAAAGTTCACTTAAAAATTATGCGCGAGTATGGTTTGACGCAAATAAATATGACATTGTTAATTTTAATCATTTTTGTGAAAGATTTCGTGAGGAATTTTTATCGTTGGATGTTCAGGAGAGAAGACGAGATCGTTGGCGTAGTAAAAAATTTGATGAGAAAAACGGTACGCTTGTTAACTTTTTCTACAATCAAAGAAGTGATGGAGTACGAATTCAACCTCGTATGTCTAATTATGAAATTAATCGCATTATTATTTCGCAGCTTCCATCAACAATACAGGTTGCTTTAGCCGGAACTGATTTAACGAATGTGAAGCAGGTTGTTCAATCACTTTTACGAATCGATGATGCCAGGGAAGGGATTCAGAGTACAATTTTTAATAATTTTTCTAACTTTAATGATAGAAATTCAGTTTCGAGTTTTCGAGATTGAAATAATCGTCAATCAGGATCAGGGTCATATAATGGTAGTAATAGCTCATATCGACCTCTACCAAATCAAAGATTTGAAAACAAAAATTCTAATGATCAGAGGCGAGATGATAATAATCGCGAATCGAATTCTCGAACTAATTTATATCCTCCAAATCGAAATAATCAAGGGTTAATTAATAATTTGCAAAAAAATAATAAAAATCCAAATACGTTTAATCAAAATCGAACAATTTCGAACGCGATAAGTGATCAACGTAGTAATGTTGCTTCTATGGACAAATATTCGTCTTCATCAAATTCAGTTGGTACTGATGATATAGTTAATATCGGTTGTAATATAGCGTCAATTAATCAGGATAATATTAATCAGGAAGGTGAATTTCAGGGTACTTATGAAGATAATAGGGATTTAGAAAGTAATAATGTTGATCAATTATCGAAAAATCAAAATAGTGAATATCAGGGAAACGAAAGAATGACTCGAGAGGAATAGGTCCTGCTCCGAGTCAGGGAGAATCGTTAACTCATAGGGACCTAATATTTGACGCTTTAGGCGAAGAAAAAATACCTAATATTCAAAAACGTGGATCACGGAGTCCGAGAATTTTATTTGATGTAACGGGAATTCCTGTTCAAGCATTATTAGACACTGGTAGTCATGCGACGTGCATATCAAAGATTATGTTTGACAGGATAGAAAATATGATAAAAATTTCAAATTTAAAGGAGACTTGGAAGGTATTACCGGTCAGTAATTTAGCGATTACCGCGGCTTTCGGGAAGCGTGTATGTAAAGTTACTCAACAAGTTTATGTAAATATTAATGTTGTAGGACAAAGTTTTCAAACAATCCTGTTGGTTATTCCAGGATTGGCATATGATATTATATTAGGAACAGACTGGTTGGAGGAATATGTAGTAAATATTAATTATAAACAAAAATCGGTAACTTTGCGAGATTGTGAGCTTCGTTATCCACAAGTTTCGTTTGACTCTCAGCTACCAAGAGTAGCATATGACCTTGATACTGTACCTGTAAATAATGGAATTCATTTGATTGATTCTGTATCACGAATCAATATTGATGAATGCATTGAATCGAATGATCTGGCAAATCGTTTTGAATCTATTTTGTCAAGCGAATTTTTCAATGATTCGAATTTAAATAAGGTTACATGTATGCGATTATGCTCAATAGGGATGGCTGAAATTGTTGAAAATACTCCTGTATTGAACCAAAGCGAACAAAAAAGGCTTTATAATATGATCAATGAATTTTCTGATGTATTTTCCGATAATCCTGGAATGTTGCGTAATTTTGAAATAGATTTGAAACTCTCAGATCTGAATCCTAATATTCGCACGTCATATCAGATTCCGATTGCTTGGCGTCCGCAAACGAACATCGAATTAAACAAATTAGAAAAATTAAAAATTATCAAACGTGCTGCGAGTCAGTATTGTAATCCAATTAGAGTGGTTCCTAAAAAAAATAATAATGTTCGTTTATGTCTTGATGCAAGCAGATTGAATATGTATTTGATTGGTGATAATGAAGGTCCTCCACCTATTGAAATGTTATTGCAAAGACATCATGGAAAACGTATTTTTACAGTTTTTGATCTTCGATCAGGTTATCATCAGATTAAATTATCTGATCAATCGATGCAATACACTGCATTTGTAATTGAGGGCAAGTGTTATGTATTCTGTAGAATGCCTTTTGGGTTAAAAGTAGCAGGATCCGTTTTTATACGAGCAATGAATGTTGTTTTCGATGACAGTTTTTCTGAGATTGTTACTATATATGTTGATGATGTATTAGTGGCATCTACAAGTGTTGATCAGCATTTTATAGATTTGCGAAGAGAGTTAGTTCGACTCAGAGAGGCGGGGTTGACTGTAAATTTAGATAAAACTATGTTTTTTCGTGAAGAAGTACCTTTTTTGGAATTTATTTTGACAGCTAAGGGTGTAAGGCCTAATCAAGAAAAAATAAAATCTCTTCAAAAAATTCCAGAACCTACTTCAAGATTAGAGTTGCAAAGAGTTTTAGGAATATTCGGATATTACCGTCGATTTGTGGTAGCGTATGCAACATATCTAGATCCATTTAGGGAATTGTTAAATTCCAAAATCCCATTCGAGTGGAAAGCTAAGCATAGTAAAGAATTTTTGAGGTTAAAACAGGGTTTTATAGAGAAGGTGATCTTGGATAATTATTTGCCTAATGTGACTTTTAGATTGCAAACAGATGCTTCAAAAAGAGAAATAAGCGCTATTTTATATCAGATTGATGAAGAAAATAATGAACGAATCGTGGCAGTCATCAGCAGATGCTTGACATCATGTGAAATCAATTATACTGCAACTGAACTTGAGTTGTTGACAATTGTTTATGCTTTGATCAAGTTGCGAGTATATTTGATTGGACATTTTTTCTATATCTTGACGGATCATTCGGCCTTGACTTTTTTGATTAAGACTCCTTATCACAACTCTAGATTGGTTAGATGGTCGTTGTTCATCCAGGAGTATTGGTTTGAAATCAGACATTGTAAGGGTCGTGATAACATTATTGCTGATTATTTTAGTAGAATGTTACCTGATATATATATGAATGATAAGAGAGAGGATCGTTTAATTTCTTGTTTAAATAAATTTCGCAATGAAGTTCGAGAAATGTCTAACATAAATCAATTGTTAATTGGATCTATTAAAAAAATTGATATTCCAGAATTAAAAGAAATTGTTAAATGGCAAAAAAATGATCAAAATGTTAATCAGATTCGTGAATTGATAAATAACCGTGAAAATAATGATCGTTCTTATTGTATAAAAGAAGATATTTTGTATTATTGGAGACGTATTGACAAATCGTGGAAATTGGTAATTCCATATGAATTACGGAAAAAATTAATTGTAGAAATTCACGAAAGCATGGGTCATATAGGTGCATATCGAACTTATTATGAAATAATTAGAACATATTTTTGGTCAGGCATACAAAAAGATGTTAAAAAAATAGTTTTAACGTGCGATCTATGTCAGAGAGTAAAGGTTTCAAATCAGGTAATGGAGGGTCAATACATGCATGTCATATCTAACAAGCCAAATGACTTACTTTGTGTTGATTTTTTTGGACCTTTGCCATGTAACGGTACAAAATGTGGCTGACCCGACATTTAACCCATCTACTTTGGGAGTTTGAATGTCGGATGGCCAGTGATTTGTCCAGGGAAATTGACCGTGGCATTTTCTCGCAAGCGACACCGCGTTTCGAAGGCTTAAATACTCGCCGTCGAGTAAGTGAAAGTAGTTCCAGTTCAGCCTTCGAGCAATACGCAACGAGGAGAGAAATCAAGTGACGCACCGAAGCAGTCCCTCAGAGGTCTCACCAGGTAGCAGGCAAGGTACGTGGACAACTTCTCTTGGGCCCGCCATCGTGGCGCTGAGGAGGTTGTAAAAGAAAAACTTTTCCACTCTCTAACCTACATTTTTCTCCCTTTTATCCTCCTCTGGTGCACGTCGTTTCGGCTGCTAGAGGAAATTATTCCCTCTTTCCATGATGCGCGCCATCTCGGCCGTCAGTCCATAATATAAGTCGCGAGCCCCCCATTTTTAGTGCGAAGATAAACAAGTGCAATGAACCGCGAGTAAAACCTACTTATGGTACACGCCGTCCCGGCTGCCATACGTCGGTAAATTAACAGAATTAGTGATCCCCTAGTTCGTATACCTCCAGTCGGTAACTTACCTACGGTGCACGCCATCTCGGCTGTCGTAGAAGCAGATGAGTTTAGTAAAAGAAAACTTCCTTACCTACGGTGCACGCCATCTCGGCTGTCGTAGAACTACATCAATTAAATATAAAAGAAGACTTCCATACCTACCTCGATGTATGACCGACTGTCGGTTAACCCCTAACCGCGCACGCCATCTATGAAATTACCGACTCTGGCTAAATCAATGACCCAGCATCGGTAAACTTACCATAGCATACTTTATCTAGGACGCTATGATCAGTAAGTGAAGGTACTTACCTACCTGAGTTGTTCGATTCGATCTCCCTCGAGACAGCGAGAGCTGTCTTGGCCGTCTTTCCGGCGTGAGCTACACTTGGCCGTTCAAGTAAGAATGAGAGCTGATTAGCCCGTCGTATTCATGAGTGCTAGGAATGGCCGTCACCGAATTCACCCCTTTTCTTTAATTAATTAGTTACTTACCCGTAGATCGACTTCGAACCGCCGAACCTGTAAAAGAGAGTAAAAAGACATGAGTAGAAATAATTTGACTCTATTTTTTATTTATACGTAGTACGAAATAATATTTAGTTTGATTCTGTAATTAAGGTGTTAATTAATTTGTTACTTACCCGTAGATCGACTTCGAATCATCGAACCTGTAAAAGAAAGAAGAATGATGTGAATAGACTTTATTTGATTTTTTTAAAGCCCAAAAAAGGGAAAAAGACTGTTTATTTTTTATTTTACGCATAATACAAAGTGACATGTAGTTTGACTTTGCAATTAGAGATGTTAATTAGTTAGATGCTTACCCGTAGATCGACTTCGAACCGTCGAACCTGTAAAAGAGAGTAAAAAGACATGAGTAGAAATAATTTGATTCTATTTTTTGTTAATACGTAGTACGAAATGATATTTAGTTTAATTCTGTAATTAAGGTGTTAATTAATTTGTTACTTACCCGTAGATCGACTTCGAATCATCGAACCTGTAAAAGAAAGAAGAATGATGTGAATAGACTTTATTTGATTTTCTTAAAGCCCAAAAAGGGAAAAAGACTGTTTATTTTTTATTTTAGGCATAATACAAAGTGACATTTAGTTTGATTTTGTAATTAGAGATGTTAATTAGTTAGATGCTTACGCGTAGATGAACCTCGAAACGTCGAGCCTGTAAAAGAAATTTAGAGGGAAAGAGACTGTTTATTTTCTTACTTACCTGTAATGCGAAATGATGTTTAGTTTGATCCTTAAATTAAAATGTTAATTAGTTAATTACATACCTGTTTCAACGAAGAAACTTAATGATGTTAATTAAGCCGTTGATTGTTTATTAACCTATCGAGCTAGGGACACCAAAATTGTCAAGAGCAGAGTGAATGATCTCATATTTTTTCTTCGAACCGAAATATCGTAAAGGGGCTATTCACTTTACTGTTGTATCAACGAGAAAATTTATTTCACTTTAGTGTATAAATAATTAAGTTTTGTATTCCTTCGAGCTCCAAAATAATTCTAACAATTAAATAAATTGAATTGAACGAGCACCACCTTAGTATAATCATTATCCTCGGACCTCTCTCCTAATTTAAAACTTTCCTAAAAAATTGGGAGATAAACAAAAAAAGGAATTTTCACAGCCAAAATCGACTGGGGGGGTGCAATATATTTTCGTTGTTTTGGATGCTTTCTCGCGATTCGTGACGCTTTATCCTATGAAACGAGCAACTACTCAAGTATCCATCATAAAATTGCAAAAATATTTTACGGAACATGGTATACGACAGCGAATCTTATCAGATCACGGGACACAGTTTACATCACCTAAGTGGAAAACTTTTCTTAATGAAAATAATGTGGATATGGTTTTGTGTTCCATTCGACACCCACAATCAAATCCATCAGAACGTGTAATGCGGGAACTTGGGCGGTTTTTTCGAACGTATTGTGATGATCAACATACGCGATGGGCTCGTTATATTACGAAAGTAGCAAATTGGATAAATGAGGCCGTAAATTGTACAACTGGATATTCTCCTATTGAGCTTCAATATGGAGTTCAACGGAAAGATAAAATTAGAGAATTATTGAATTTCCCTCCTGAGGTTGAGGAAGCTGAGGAATTAAGAATAGAAATTGCTCGCGAAAGAATCAAGAAGGCTTGTCAAAAACGAAGACAAGGACAAGGAAAAGTTAATAGCATACCAATTATTAAAGGCGATCTCGTATTGTTAAGAATTCCTTACAGGTATGACAAAGAGGATCGAATAATTGCTAAATTCTTTCACATTTACCATGGACCGTATACTGTGATTCGGGTGGTAAATGCAAACGCGTTTGAACTCTCAGAAAAAGATAATCCTGAAAAATATAAAGGGACATATAATCGCATTGATTTGAAAATTTATAAAAAATAAATAAAAATAATTTTTAAAAAAAATGATTGAATCTGTCATGATTATTATAAATATGTTATCTTTGTATAATATAAAAAAAAATAAATAAAAAAAAAATTACGACGATTATTTAATGTTATAGGATTGACGAAATAAATTTATACGTATGAATGATGGCGTAATGGAACTGTATAAAATATTGATATTACTGATAATTATTATAAATTGATAGCTCAGAAATTTGCCATTTTTTTTCGCTATCAAGCCGGGGTGATGTAGTAAATTGATATGCGAGTGCGTATAGATGTTGATTGCGAAGAAATGAAAATGACTAATTCGGAATAGCTCGGAAAACGAATTATAACGACGATTTTTGGGGGTTCAGAGAACGCCCAAGAGTGGAAATCTTTTACTTGTATTATAAAATTTTATCGATTGGATCATTTTGAGTTGCTCATAGCAATATTTAATTAATATATAAAATTTTAACTATAAAAATAAAAATAAATTTTATAAAATAGTTTATAGTGAGAAGTGCCATAATTGGACGTGAAAAAAAAATATATATATATAAAAAAGAAAGATATATATATTAAAAGCAATATAATCTCCGTGTCCAGGTAAAATTTAAAGTGATAATATTTGAATTTATATAGTTATAATAATTTGATAATATATATAGTAACAATTTTGATTATAATATTTTCTTTTAAAATTAATATTTTATGGAAACCATATATTATATAATAAGTTAATTATTAATTTATATAGTGTGGCATTTTCTTACGGCTCTCAAATTATAAATATTGAAAGGAGCAATATACATATTGAGAACTAATTTGGAATTAATGATAGAGGAAAAGATTTCCACTTCTGACGAAATCAATATAAATTGATGATTTTTATTGACATTTTGGATTTCTGAAAGCTAGACAGCTTTTTGTCCTTTTGCTGGATCTAGACAACGGATATTCCAATCATTTTCTACATAAAACGTGGTAATATATATATATAAATGTTAAATTAACATCAATAATTTATAAATGTACTAATTGATATATGTGTGAGTGACAATTTTCATATTTACTGCAACAATTGTTTTCTTTTATAATTTAATGAAACAGTTTAAATAATTCGATTAATATTTATTTATAATTAAAAAAAATCAAAAGTCTTAAATTATAATAAATAAGTCAATAATATTGTAAAAATTAAATAAATAAATGATTTGTTATAATTAATTTTTGTAAACTTTTATAAAATAATTAAAATTTATATTTATTCACATTCTTGTTATATTGAATACTTAAATCATTAGTTAAATTTAAATATATAAAATCTTTACAACCGTATACACTATGTACATTATCCAAGAACTTTTATAAAATAAACAATTGTATTTCAATTTCATTAAAAGGATTTCACAATAAATTTAAAAATAACTTCATCAAAATTGAATTTTTTCTCACCTTCGGGTCTATTTTTCAGTTAAAATAAGGATTTTTTAAATAGTAAAATTAATAGAATCGTTTTATTTACTTTTATCTTTAAAAGGCGTAAAATCGTTATTTGAAATTTAAACTCATCCAACATGAAATTAATTTGGTCGATTGATTAACATTTAGCTTTCTTTATCTAACTAGAATTGATAATAAAAAGAACTTTTAAAAATATTTTTTATAGGCCTTTCTGAGACATATTTTACAAGTTTTTATCAAAAAAATTTCTATTGCATCCTCAACAAATAGGTTTCCAGGGAACAATTTGAGCAAAAATTTCCTACGCAGTTTTTCTGCATGATCCTATTAAGTATTCCGCAGAGAAAATTTCTAAATATTCCTGGGAGAAAACTATTAAATCTTCCCGGAAGAATACTTTGGAATATTTCTGAAATATTCCTATTACTTCTTCCAGTCAAATTCTCAAGGGATATTCCAGGAACCTTCCTTTGGAACATTCAAAGTCAAGTGCACATTTCCTATATTCCCAGGACCTTCCAAGCACCTTCCAGCGGAATATTCCAAATATTCCAGCGTAACATTCCTGGAAGGTTCCTGGAATATGTTGTGCTATCTGGGCAAATAATGAAAACCATTCAGGTTTAATAAATTTGATTAACGTCAGTGGACAATCCACTAATTCATCTTATGAGACACCTGGATCACTGATACACAGAAATGCAACTGCTCATCCGTTTTCTACAACCAATTCTGGCGGTTTCAACGGACAGCCAATTATCTCCACAAATGCGATTGCATTTCCGTATTCCCCTGGCGGATTGTGAAAACCGAGTTGTAACCGAATTGGGTTACGATTCGGTTACGATTCGGTTACGTTTCGGTTCATTGTGAAATATTATCGTTAATCGACGAAATATGTAGTAAATAACTATTAGGAATGGTTATTATACATTTAGAGAGCTTATTTATGCAATAATAATAATAAATTAAGATATAATTAATTAATAATAAGTGTTTTAAGTGTACAGTGCATACAGTTGTTGAATTACCATATACATATATGTATATTACCATTAGCGGCAGCTGTGATACGCGCGTTAAACCCTAGATGGCGTTAAGGATCACTTTTTCGAATGAATTTCTAAAATTAAGCCCTTGAGTGTCAAATGTGTAAGTGAATATATAAGTTTTAAAAAAATAGATCAATTTATTATAACAACTTTTTTGACTTGTACAAATATAAAAAATAAATTTTTATAACGAACAAAAATTTTTTTAATAAGAAAAAGTTTTTTTTGTGTCAAAATTATTCTTTCTCATTTTATTGAGAAAAAAAATTTTTTTATTCAGAAAAAAAAATTTTTTAGGGAAAAAAAGTTTTTTTATGTCAAAATTAATGTTTCTCATTTCATTGAGGAAAAAAATTATTTTAAGAATAAAAAATTTTTTTTGAAAAAATTTTTTTTCAAAATTAATCTTTCTCATTTTATTGATGAAAATAAAAATAATAATTAAACAAATAACAAAAATAATTTTAAATAATAATTACAATAATAATAATTAAACAAATAACAAAAATAAACATTTTTTTCTTAATAAAATTTCTTTTTCTTCAATAAAATAAAAAAGATTAATTTTGAAAAAAACTTTTTCTCATTAAAAAAATTTTTGTTCGTTATAAAAATTTATTTTTTATATTTGTACAAATCAAAAAAGTTGTTTTAATAAATTGATCTATTTTTTTAAAACTTATATATTCACTTACACATTTGACACTCAAGGGCTTAATTTTAGAAATTCATTCGAAAAAGTGATCCTTAACGCCATCTAGGGTTTAACGCGCGTATCACAGCTGCCGCTAATGGTAATATACATATATGTATATGGTAATTCAACAACTGTATTCACTGTACACTTAAAACACTTATTATTAATTAATTATATCTTAATTTATTATTATTATTGCATAAATAAGCTCTCTAAATGTATATTAACCATTACTAATAGTTATTTACTACATATTTCGTCAATTAACGATATTATTTCACAATGAACCGAAACGTAACCGAATCGTAACCGAATCGTAACCCAATTCGGTTACAACTCGGTTTTCCCAATCCGCCAGGGTCTACAGTCAATTCCGGTGGTTTTAACTTACGAACACTGAGCTCTAGAGATGCAACTGCACCTCCGTTTTCTACAATCAATTCTGATGGTTTCAACGTACGGCCAGTTATATCCAGAGATACAACTTCACCTCCTAGTTCTAGAACCAATTGTGATGATTTTGGCGTAGAGACAGAGAGCTCTAGAGACACAAATGCATCTTCGTCTTCTACAATCAATTCCAGCGATTTTGGTGTAGAAAAATCTCAAGATGAGATTAATTTCTCTGTAAGTAGATAAATTTATTTCTTCATTGTAATTTTTTTTATTTATATTGAATCCCACAAACTTAAAGACTAATTTTTCCAAAAAATAAATTTAAAGTAATAAATAGAATAACGACTTGAGAAATAAAATTTTTTTTATAAAACTGTAATTTTGCAGATGCTGAAACATTTTCTGGGAAACGAGACGGCGACAAAGCTGATATTTAATGCTTACGAGAAAAACAATAATTTGATGCCCGACAGAGCCAGAGCCAGAATTGTCCAAATTTTTATTCAAAGAAAGAAGAATCAGCTATTAAAAAACTATAATCCAGATCAGCCCTTTAAAGATTGGGTGTAAGTATAATATTTTAACAAAAAGATTTTTCAGTTTCTGTATAATAGTATTATTAATAATAATAATAGTATAATAATATAATATAATAATAGTGATTATTTTTTTAATTAAAACTTTCGTCATTTCTGCAATTACGAAAAGATTTTCTATTTAGTTATTAAATTATACACCATTATTATAATTGAGTAGCTGCCTGCAATAACTCGCCGAGCGCTTGGCCGATCGCTCTAACGCCAGTCAAATGTTCAAAAACGTGAAAAAAATGAAAAATCAAAATTTTGATTTTTGAAAAGTGCAATCTTGTAGGACATAAGATGGCGCATCTTTTTTTCCTTTGAGTTTTTTTTGTAGATCAAAAAATAAAGTTAATATATGCAAAACACTTAAAAATTTTATTTCACAAATTTCATTCAATTTTTAAACATAAATCATAGTATCTTTGACAAATTTCAATGAATCTTATTGAAAATTAATATACATACGTATTTAGGTCCATAGAAGACGACAACATAATCAAAAATATTAAAATCATCAATTGTTTATTTATAATTAATTGTAAATGAAGACTTGTCAATAATAATGTTTACTTACCTTTGTCGACATAAAGTGTGTGGAGAACTTCAGAGTTGAAGAAACTTCCAGTGAGACATTTGTTTATCATAATGTAAGGAAGTTTTTTATAAAATTGAAAAACAATTTATCAACAACTTTAGAAAATATAGAACGTTTAAGAAAACATGCGCGACGCGCTAGCGAGTCTCCGCGCGGAGAATTGCAAACAAGAGTTGTAGAGGACCGAAAATACAGAAACAAATATTGTCACTACATTCTTAGAAATGTTTTTCAAATAAAATATGTATTAATTTTATGAAAATGCAAATTAAATTTGAACAACTGTTTTTTTAATATTTACTAAATAATCAATAGTTTTAAAATATTTTGGTGCTTGTATGTACTGTTTGTGCAGTTTGCAAATAAGTTTTTTATTAATTAATATTAAGGTATATCTTTATTTTCTGTTTCTTCATTTTTTAAAGAAATTAGTGTATTGTTACATATTAACAGTGATAGTATGTTGGCTCCATTTTCAAAACATAATATATCACAACATAACATAACGTCCTTCTTAACTCTTGTGTGCAATTCTCCGCGCGGAGACTCGCTAGAGCGTCGTCCATGTTTTCTTAAACGTTCTATATTTTCTAAAGTTGTTGATAAATTGTTTTTCAATTTTACAAAAAACTTCCTTACATTATGATAAACAAATGTCTCACTGGAAGTTTCTTCAACTCTGAAGTTCCCCACACACTTTATGTCGACAAAGGTAAGTAAACATTATTATTGACAAGTCTTCATTTACAATTAATTATAAATAAACAATTGATGATTTTAATATTTTTGATTATGTTGTCGTCTTCTATGGACCTAAATACGTATGTATATTAATTTTCAATAAGATTCATTGAAATTTGTCAAAGATACTATGATTTATGTTTAAAAATTGAATGAAATTTGTGAAATAAAATTTTCAAGTGTTTTGCATATATTAACTCTATTTTTTGATCTACAAAAAAAACTCAAAGGAAAAAAAGATGCGCCATCTTATGTCCCACAAGATTGCACTTTTCAAAAATCAAAATTTTGATTTTTCATTTTTTTCACGTTTTTGAACATTTGACTGGCGTTAGAGCGATCGGCCAAGCGCTCGGCGAGTTATTGCAGGCAGCTACTCAATTATCAACATTTATAAATTGTTGAAGTTGTTTCAATGTAAGTGATAAATATAGTTCATTTTTAAAAATTAAAATATTTTTTTACATTTAGTCAAAATGAAAATTAGAATTTTTAGCATATTTGGTGATAACGGTCCAAATTTTCTGTGCTTTATCCCAAAAAAAATTTAAAGTTTAGAGACAATTAAAAAGTAAATTTGAGTTAGTGATTATAAAAAAATTAAATTTATGGTATTAAAGAATTTTCCACAAATTTTAAAATCAATATTTCCTAAATCTTATTTTTTTTGTCGAAAATTCTTTGTTTAATAATTGTTTCTTCAATATTACTAGATTTAAGAGTACTTTTGTACGAAAGGGCATGTCCCGTTATGTGCTTAATAAAAAAAATAAAAATAAATATATTTGCTATTTTACATAAAAATCAATAAATTTTTACTCATAGGAAAATTGTTAAATAAAATTTGTAATTAGTTACAACTAAATGAAAAAAAATATATATACAAATTTAGATAATTAATTGTTCAGTTTTAATTTTTTTGTCATTTTATGGTGCTTTATCAGGGTTGCCAGGTGTCAAGAAAACCATGGAAATGTCAGGAAAAAAATATTTTGAAAATAAAAAAAAATTGAACCAAATTTTATAAAGTAGAATATTAATAAAATGAATATAAATTTGAATTAATATTCATTATTTCCGAATTTAATTTATCTAAACTTTTGTCTAATGAAATTTGTTATTTATCCGAATTCATTCCAATTTTTTTAAACGAACTGAATTTCAAATTTATCTAAAAACAAAAAGTATAAGTTTTAAATTTCTTTTAGTCAACAATTTAAATTGTATTTAAAATAATAGAACTTTCATTTTCTCTCCCCGTAATCTCTAACTAAAATACAATTTTAGAATTTTTTAATGTCAAGGAAGAGTGAGGAAAATGTCAGGGAAATTGAAAATTGGATTTCTGTGGTAAAAATTCTTATGTTTATGTTATTATTTATGGTGCGTGCGTAGCTTTATCACCCTCAGATAATTCAATTTTTTATCTTCAAAAATTGCATTTCTCTTTACTCCTAAACTTACTTTACATAAAAACAATGAATTTTTCAAGTAATAATTTTTTAGGATTGATAAAGGAGAATTGAAAAGTCTGGCAAACTTAATTGAGATAATTTTTGGGACAGAATCTGCCGCAACATATTATACACCTTTCCGAATAGAAATTGGAACAAAGTACCCAGAAAGGGGAAAACTGTATCATCATTTTGAATATGAGAAACATAAACTAAGATCTGATGGAATATTACTGCCTAGAAGAAAATCCGGAGAAACTAATCTGCCTGAAAAACAGACATTAACTTCGTATAATGGTTAGAATAGTTTTATTACGTCAAATATTTCACTTGTTCAGTATATTTGGTATTCACAGTCCTTCTATTTGTTTTCAGAATCTACAAATGAAAAATTGGCATATTTGAAAGGTCATTCTGAAGATGAAGGAACAGTTTTGCAATATTGGATAGATACTCGCAAAGCGAGAAATAGCATGATTAAATCTTAAAAAGTTAAAGTTGACGAATATATGCTTCGTTTTATAGCTTTAAGAGAACAATTTGGACAGCAACTTGTATTTATTTAATTTATAAATATTCATGATTATTATTATTCTTATTATATTTCTTATTAATATTGCAGATTGATAATGACTTCGATTTTTTGCAATCTGACAAGAAAGATATTTTTCGTCAACGATGGCCAATTATCAGAGATCATTTAATACAACGACTCAAGGGTAGTTCAAACCTATCGTACACTGATAAATCATACTTGCAGTTGTTTCTAACATTATCTTCAGGTATTATTATTTCATTTCTAAATTTTATCATATTCCTTTTGCTTGTTAAATTTTTAAATTAATATATTTTTTAATTATTCAGATTCTCAAGATGCTGTGGCTTTCTATTTATTAATAACGTTGGTACCGAGCACCAACCCAGCGAGAAAACGTAAACGCAAATCAGAGTCTCTCGAAAACGAATTCGAGAATGATTTCCCGGAAACTCCAAATTCTCTGAGTGAAGATTTAAGTAAATTATTACAAAATACCTCCGATACTTCGAAACGATATCCGTACATGATCTGCGTACCGGTAATTTTAGGGAATGAAAATGAGTTTTTATTTTTTTATAATTATTGATTGAGGGTTTTTTTAGGTTGCTAACGAAGCGAATCCAACCATTGAAGATTTAAAGGGACTTTTGTATACCGAGAAGCTAACATTACAACCGCTTATTCTGTTGATCGGTTCCGTTGTCAGCATCAAGAGTTTATTCGTTGTCGTGAACGACATTTGGTATAAAACGAATTCTATCTTTGAGGCTATTCTTTTAACGTTGGAATCATTTTATGCTTTAGATTGTGAATATCCTGCGAAAGCCAAGCATCTTTGGGAATTTATACAAATTTCAGGTTTCGATATTAGGCCGTCTAATCAAAGATTTGCCCTTAAAGTTATTGCGCTTGTAAAGGAAGTAGATAAGATTCTGAAAAATAGAGAACAAAATACAGCTTGAAAAAGGTGTACAAATTAACGTTACATTGGTTTTTCGCGTGAGAATCATCTCTCAAAGATAATAATGTGTTCTTAGATTTGTATCAATTTCAGTATTAATTCACGTGCCAAAAAACTCGGTAAAGTTTTAACCGATGATTTTAACCCTCGGAGCACATACTGGGTCACACAGACCCTGTCATTAATTTCAATGAAGTGTAATTTGAAAAGTCGGCAATACAACACGAACCTAAGGCCATATAGTGGTAACTAACTAATAAGGAATAATAAGTAACATGATAATCCAAAGAAAATAATAAAATACTAGTAAATATGTTATTAAAAAAGTATAGTTTTAAAAAGTTGTGTCGAAAATCACATTTTTATCGTCTTAAAAGTTACCTTCGTTAAACTACAAAATAAATACCTTTTTTAAAAAATAAAATAAGGTGGTATTTTTTCCCTTATTCTAACACACTTCGAGAATATAAATCCCAATTTTTAGCTTAAAATATTAAAAATTACAAAAGTTACATTTTTTTTAAATTCAATTTTTTCTTTTTAATTAGTTAACTTCACGAATTTTTTTCAATATGCAAATAATTTAATAATATTTCTAAACTGCATATTCTTATTTTACAAGGTTCAATGAATAAAAAAATATTTTTTTTGTGTTGATCAGTCCAATAGTTCAAAAATAGGGGAGTTTTGTAAAGTAAACAGGGTCACAGCGACCCAGACTGTGCTACTTGTTCGAAAAAAGAGGTGTGTGCTCCGAGGGTTAAAAAGTTTTAACATAAATTGTTACTTATGTTCAATGGATATTTTAATTATCTTTTAAGGATATTAAAAGTGTAAGTTTTTCAGTTTCAAGCGCGTGCCAAAGAAATAGATGTAATTTTCTATGATAAAAGCCTCGAATTTATAAACTTTTAGCACAATGTTATTTGAATATTTCGCGTGTAGTTTGTCTTTTGAAGACAATAAAGATCTCGTTGTCCATGTACGATTATCGCATATATATTTAACAAATTTTAAATGCATGGAAGTAGACTGCGATAAAACGTATAATTTATTTCATTCGTATAGAAAACATCGTTTAATAAAACACGAAACTCATTTTTCTACACCGAATGAAAGTGATACCGATTTTCTCGAAGAAAATGATCTGGCTTACGGATATTCGAACGATTTTAATTTTCATAATCCGGATATTCCATTCTACGATGATTCTGAAAGTTCATCTGACGAATCTGATCATATCCCATTAAATTTATCGAATTCAAGTACATCACATTCTTTTAGTGAAAAAGTATGTTTATTCTTAGCAAAATTACATAGTCACAGAGATTTGTCTAGGAAAAGAGCCGGTGAAATAATAACAGAAGTTTCAACCTTATTAGATAGTGCGATTCAAGACATTCGAGATGAAATACAGAGCAAATTTGAACAATTAAAGAAAAATTCGCTGGACTCTTTTGAAATCAATCAGATATTAAACAAGTTTTTAGCATCATTTACAGATTTTAACACAGAAGCAAAACGGTTTAGTCATTTTAAAAAACACGAAACGTTGATACTACCAGAATCTCATAAGCTGGGGGAGATGCAAGTTATTGTTGAAAGAGAAGGCGAGAAAGAGATTGTTATGAAAGATATTGTTGAACAATTTATTCCGATGAGACATGTTTTTAAACAATTTTTTGAATTACCAGACTTGTTTAACAATACTTTACAATATCTGAATGATCTTCAAAAACATTCAACGTTAGTTACTAACATTGTTAAGGGTTCACTTTGGAAAGAAAAAATTAAAAACTATCCCAATAAAACTGTATTCCCGATAATATTGTACTTCGATGACTACGAAACGAATAACCCTCTTGGCAGCCATAAAGGTGTGGCCAAGTGCGGAGCGGTTTATTTGGATCTTCCGATTTTGCCCCCCGAATATCAGTCGAAACTAGAAAATCTCTTTCTATTCATACTATTTAATACTGACCATCGAAAACTATTTTCGAATCGAATCGTTTTTCAAAAACTGCTTGATGAACTCAAGCTTTTAGAACGCGAAGGTATAACTATAAAAATTGGAATAGAAACGATACAGATTTATTTTGTTTTAGTTTTAACAGGCGGTGATAATTTGGGGGTAAACGGTATTTTCGGTTTCGTTGAGTGCTTCGATGCTAATTTTTTCTGTCGATTTTGTCTCACGCAATATAAAGATCTAAAATCGGTATTTCACGAACGCGATTTAATTCTTCGTAATAAAGAAAATTATGCAGCTCTTTTAGCTGAAGATAATGTATCATTGTCAGGAATTAAAGAACAGTGTGTGTTCAATGACATTGATAGTTTCGACGCAACGAAAAATATGTATCTCGATCCTAAACATGACTTTTTAGATGGTGAGCTGCGTTACGACCTCGCTGCTTTTTTAGAATATTTTATCGAACAGGGATTTTTTACTTTTGAGTACCTTAATTTAATGCTAAAAGGTTTTCAATACGGATCAAATGACAACATAAATAAACCTCCACGCTTAATTTCGTGAGAGCAATTTTTCTTCTTGTAGGGCCAAAAGTATCTGAAACCGATGAAGTTTGGGGCTTACTTATCAGAGTCAAATCAATTGTCGAAATTATATTCAGTAAAGTCATTCATGTTGAAACGCATAAATTATTAAGCACAGAAATTACGGAATATCTAAAACTCCTTTCGAAGAAGTTTCCTAATTTGATGAGACCTAAGCATCATATTTCATTGCACTATCCCAGTGGTATTAGTAGGGGAGCCCAATGTGTTTTTTGGGATTTACTCGAGCGCGGCAGATGAACACAGGGGGAGATACCTTGCATATTGTTAAGTACCTCTTCCAAGTATTAACTCTTTTTATCAAGACGTGCGACTAGGAGAGCTCATCAGATTAGTAAAAAAAATCGATCGTCGGAAATATTGAAGCGCGTCAGATTAAGGGAAGGTGGGTTAATTACTAGCTAAAAAATGTACATTTAAAAAATCTGACGATTTGAGCGTAACGTAAGGGAGTGGGAGGGTTATAAATTTGAAAAAAAACGTTGACTTGACATTCTCGAGCGCGGTTAAATTTTTTTTTAATTTGAAGGAAATAACATAAGAATCACGAATAAAATATAATCTGACGATTTCCAGAAGCCGAAGTAATGAAAATCGTCTATGGAGATTAAAGCGCGCATCTCGAGTACAACACGCATTCCCCACTCCGTGCCTCATCTTCCGTTTCATTTTTTTCCTATTTCTGACTCTCTCGTACCATCTCGATTTCTGACACTGCTCTCCGTCGCCAAGACACTTTTACAGCTGATCACAAAACAGCTGTCAGATTAACAATATTCCTCAAAATAATCGTCAGATTTTCGGCTATCATGACTGCAGCATCAAGCTGCACCATCAGTATAAAAATCTGACACGCTCGAGTATTTCAAGATGGCGATTTTTTTTTGCATTTTCAACAATTCGCTACGAGCTTGCGTCACTTCCGAAACGTCAGTTTTTTGAATGGGAGCATTTTTAAGGTTCATTTAACATCTTCCGTAAATATCTGACGTGCTCGAAGAAAAATTTTTTTTTTACTTTGTATCCATCCGGAGAGCCAACACCACCGCGCAAACCGTCAGATGAACATACCTTTGGTATCAGAGTCACGTTGGAGTATCTAAACTACTAATATCTGACACGCTCGAGTATTTCCATGTAATTGTTTTTTTTACATTTTTAAAAATTTATAGACGCTTCCCCCACCACTAAAAAGGAAAACTTTATAGAACCTTTTATTTTCCTTATTATCTAAACTACAAAATATCTTCGTCCCCACGACGCTCGAGTAAATCCCCATTTAGCATCATGGGCTCCCCTACTATATGGAAGAAGTCGGCCCTATGGGTAATATAAGTTGTTTTAAATCAGAAAGTAAGCATCGAGATGGAAAAGTAGTTTCAAAAGTTTCAGCGTGTCGAAAAAATATATGTCGAACAATAGCCATCGAAAATCAATTAGTTTTGAATTACCGGTTTTTAACAAAGCGAGGCACATACCCTCTGTTCACTTCAGGTTCTGAAAAAATTAAGAAAATCGAAGATCTGAAAGATACTGATCATTTTCTTCATTTGATAAAAGTAAGCGAAGAAAATACTGTTACAGTAGCGAAGTGGTTGGTATGTTTGGGGAATAAAATCAAGTGTAAAAGTTTTATTATGACTTTTTCAGAAAGCGGACCACAATTTCATTTAGTTCAATATATTCTAATTAACGGTGGTGATTTTCAAATTGTAACGCGACTTCTTCACGATTGTTTTTATGTTCAACATTTACAAGCTTACAAAATTTTCGATGATGATAATTATTCATATTGCGTATTAGATTTAAAAGAAATAGAATCCAACGTTGTTGTAACATGTAGAAACAAACTTACTGACGGATTTTACTACATTGCAAAAAAATTAAAACTAAAATTTTCAAAAATATAGTTTCGTTTATATTTAATTCATTTTGTTATTATTATACCTGGATCATTTTTTTCAATAAACAGTTTTTTAGTAAACGAAAATAATATTCGTTCAAAATAAAAATAAAAAAATTAATAATTAATTATTTATATTTAATTAAAATCTATATATTATACAGCATATTAATAATTTTTCAATGTGATTCTAAAATAATTAACAATTAATTAATTTATTTCTACTAATATTTTTTACCAGTTGCTAATTTATTTCATTATTATTTGTAAATTGAAAAAATATTTTTAAAAAACTATAATTAATTATAATTATTGAAATTAAAATTTGTAAAATTCTTAGAATTGCTAACGCTATTAAAATTAATTTTTTATCATTTTATACTTGATATAATCCGATAATGATATATATATATATATATTAATAAACAGTCGCGCGATGCGCAATGGTCAACTGCGCATCAAAGTCAAGAACGAGTTTAGTAATTTCTCAGGATCAATCCCTGACTTTTTCATGGCGAGCAAAATGGAAATTTAGGAATGTAATTTTATAAGATCTTGCGAACTTTTGAGAAGAAACTATTTAATTTATTTTGAGAAAGTACTGAAAAAAAAGTACTGAATTATTTTGAGATTTTCCTTAACTTTTTAGGACTTTCTATTGAATATTCATGAAAATCTCTTAAAACGACCGCCTTATCCAGAGTTATTAAACTATTTCAGGACTTTTTCCTGAACTATTTCTTTCCGTGTAGCGCCAGCACGCAGAATGTATTTTGCTCAAAAAGTATGGAAACTTGCAAATATCTCGAAAAGTACGATTTTTTATAGAAAAATGTTTAAGACAAAAGTTGTTCCTAACAAAAATATCTACATTTGTGAACTCAAAACATTGGTTGTTTTTGTTTAATAAAATCCTCTAATTTTCAGAATCAGATTCGTAATCCCTATGAAATTATGTGTTTTAACATATGAAGTATATGACCAAAATATTGGACTGAGGAATCTTACTTGTTTCAAAAGAAGACAATTAAGTGCAGAAAAATATGTCAAAGACAAAGTAACTTGACTAAAATTGTTCAATAAGATGCTACATGAAAATGTGGAACGTAATATGGTGTTAGGATCACGCGTTTATTTTTGTGTGTGATGTGACGCTAAACGACGCGTGAGTCAGGGTTGAACCACCAATAAATTTTGCAATTATGAAGGGTTCTTGCAATGGAAATTCATTTGTCGACTTAAAGAGTTGTCAAAAACTTAATTTCCATTGGAAAGAAAGGAAATACAAATTTTTAATAATTTGTTTTCACTTTTCAGACCAACTTCGCGATACAAGCGAAAATCTGAAAATTACATAATAAGGGCTTTTTATTTCAATTTCGTGGTTCCTTTACACATTTCCAAGTGTATTTGAATGATATTCTATCATTTGAAGGTCATTATTAATCATTTATCTGCATATTTTATTGATTTTCTACCTCAACCCTGACTACCTGGTTCAACACTAACTACTTTTTTTTAACTGACTATAACTCGGAAACTTTTGATCAAATATTTTTACAATGTACAGCAAAAACATTACATTTTAGTAGATCTTTCGAACCATATGCAAGAAATCTTAAAATTCGACTTACAGGGGAAGTTATAGAGAAAAGTCAAAACTATGTCCAACCCTAACTACACTCCCCTGTACATGCCAATTAACAGAAACTAAGGGTGCAGTCCCATGTGGGTAGAATAGTGGAATAAATGTCGACCAATGAGATGAGTCTAGGGGAATTGGACTTAAGGTGTTAAAATGTGAATATCGTTTTGAAATCTATGTGTTTGATGGTTCGTGATAGTGAAATCATTTATTAAGAAAAATGACTTTTTATCATTAAAACTTAAAAATTTAATAGTAATATAATTTGAAAAAAATGTTCTATTTTTTTAATGTACGTTTAAAATAACATTAAAAAAAAAAGAAAATTTAAAAATTGATGCATCTTTTAGGAAGTTATGAGCATTCAAATATTAAAAGCCATGAAAATTCTCCAATTTTCAAAATTGCATAACTCGAAAACGGCTTGTTAAAAAAATTTGAAAAAATTCATGAAAGCTAGTCTCAATTAGTAATAAAATAAAAAAAACGGAGATGGAATTGTAGATAGAACGTCACTTTGGCGTGGAACACATCATATACCTACAAAAATATTTAATGAAAATTCAAAGATTTTATACATAGTGTTGAAAATAACCTCAAATTTTATATTTATTTATTATATAAATTAAATAAATTTATATAATAATTTATATAAATTATTATACATTTATTTATTATATAAAGTGATTTTTTATTATAAAAGAATTATTAATGACTTAGTTTCATACCTATTATGTCATATAGTTTAAATATTATTATTATTATAAATATACGTTGAATGTATTGTACTTTGTTATTATTTTGTCTATTCCACTATTCTACCAAAATCAAAAAGCGCGTGTCCCATGTGGTAGAATAGAAATAGTGGAATAGTTGAATTGCTGTTATGCAGCCAATAATAAGCTGCATTTCCACTAGATCCCAATCTTACAATTACCACGATTCGCTTTTTCTGTTCCTCTATTCCACTATTCTACCAGCTGGAACATAGGTACCCTAAATTTGGTAGAATAGGTAATTGGACATTTTTTAAAAAAATTATTAAGTTTACAAATCACTCAACCGATTTTATGAATATTTTAATTTTATATTTATTGTTTTGTGTTGTACTTATTATGTATTTATTTAATTATTGTTTTAATTATTGATTATTCTTCAATTGATTGAGTCCAAGTTATATATATATATATATATATATATATTTATTAAGAATTTAATTTGTATAGAATATGTTAATTTTTTAATTTTGAAAAATAAATTTAACATCAGTATTGTCCAAATTTAATTTTTGAGTAAATAAAATTAACACCAAAATTTTTTATTTAAAACTTTTAGTTGGTAGTAGGGATATTAAAGTTGTATATTTAAATATGTTATTTACTTATATTTCAATTCCGCAAAATTCTTTACCTCTAAAAATTATGTGCGTCACTCGCACATAGTTAAAAATACATTTTATTAATTGTCATTGAATTGTTTGTTCATTTTTCTTAATAAATGATTTCACTATCACGAACCATCAAACACATAGATTTCAAAACGATATTCACATTTTAACACCATAAGTCCAATTCCCCTAGACTCATCTCATTGGTCGACATTTATTCCACTATTCTACTATTCCACTATTCTACCCACATGGGACTGCACCCTAAAGACTAAAGTTTTATTATTGTGAAAATAAAAAATTCATTTAATTTATTTTTGTCTATTTATTTCCCTCATTGAAATCCATCTAAATAGCATAGGCCACATTTTTAAGAAAGGTTTTTATTAATAAAGATTGTTCAAAATATTAAAACAAAAAATACATACAAAAATCAAATTTTTTTATTATTATGTTAAAACAAAGTAATGTTTTGCAGCGTGAATCGAAGAAAAAGGAAGAGTCATATTTTCTTAATGATTTTTTATGCCGACTCCCACATATAATACATTTTACTTATTTCCACCCAAAAATAAGGGCAATAGAAAACTTCACACGCGGTATAGCGCGCTATATTTTGCTAGTTCAAGCAGTATTCTGTGCTACTTGGGAAGGATTTCACTTCGGGATTGATTTGGGAAAATCATATTAAATAATTGAAAAAGGATTTGACAGGGATTTGATCTAGTATTTAACACTGGATTTGACGTGGGAAAACGTTTTGAATTTTTTCCTACCTCAAATCCTGTCTCAATTTCCCATTGTGATTTATATGGGAAACCATATGGTTTCTTTAATGGAAGTGGGGTTTTACATAGTTTTTGACATAGGATCCCATGTGGGGATTTTCAATAGGGCTCATTTAACCCACTTCTTGATCTTTCAACATTTCGTTCACGTCGACAAACATTTTCAAAATTAAAATCAAATTTTTACTTTACTTTTTGAAAATAATAATTATTATACTAATTAAAAATATATCATATTTTAAGTTTTTCAATATAAAATATCTCAATAATTTATAATAAAAAAATTTCTTTCTGCGTTTTGTTAATAAAAAACCAAAATGGATTAAAATAAGCAAAATTGGATTAAAATAAGAAGCGTTGCAGCTTATTTTAATGCCTTTTAATTTTCTGTGATAATGTAGGGTAGAAATTTCGGGCTATTGGCCTTTTTTTAAATCACATGCACCTCACCTTCACATGTTGCTAGCACCGCCGTACATGTAACTTTGATAATATACAGTATTATTAGCTCTACAGCCCATGAAAATTAAGGGCTAATTAAGGACTCAAAGTTCAGGGCTAATTAACCCCTTCGTTGGCAGAGGGAATTCGACAAAAAATGCCCAAAACGTACAGAAATTTTTTTTCCTGAAAATTCGTACCTAGAGGTTTTTGGGGTCGCTGATTTCAAATCCGGTGTTAGTTTTCAAAAATTCAAAATGGCGGATCCAATATGGCGGACGAATTTTTAAAAATCGTTCAGTTTCGCCTAAAATTGGTTACACGGGGGTTTTTGAGGTCGCTGTTTACGAATCTGGTATTAGTTTTCAAAAATTTTAAATGGCGGATCCAATATGGCGGACGATTTTAAAAAAAATTTAGATTCACCAGAAATTTGTTACTCAGAGGTTTTTGGGGTTGCTGATTACGAATCTAAAGTCAGATTTTAAAAATTTTCATAATTCAAAATGGCTGATGCGACATGGCGAATAAAATTTAAAAAATTGCCTTTTAACTTCAAAATCAAAAAACTACAAAATGTTGGATTTAATATGACCAATAGAAATACACGAAATGACTTTATTTGTACTTTTAGTGACCACCTACATTACCCAAGTAGCACGATATATCAACCAGATGTCACGGTAAAATCACCGGGGAATGTCACCGTGACATCAGGAAAATGTCAAAATGTCCGCCTTACGGTGATATCACACGGTGACATCGAGGTGATATCATGTTGATATTTCACAGGGATTTAAAATTTTTTAAAAATTATTTATTTTTTTTTTTTATTTATTATTATTTTTTAAATTATTAAAAATTTTAAGTCCCTGTAAAATATCAACATGATATCACCATATCACCGTGATATGACTGTGATATCACCTTGATGTCACTATGATATCACCTCGATGTCACCGTGTGATATCACCGTAAGGCGGACATTTTGACATTTTCCTGATGTCACGGTGACATTCCCCGGTGATATCACCGTGACATCTGGTTGATATATCGTGCTTCTTGGGTAGCTAGTGAATTTATTCACGTCCTTGGAGTGCGCTACGAGGAGGCTGCAATGGTTGGATTTAACACTCCAGTTTTTCCTTTTTTCTTTGTTTTTTTATATATTTGTATTTAGTTTTTTTTATATTTTTTTAATTATTATTTTGTTTCGTTTTAATATATTTAAATTTTTTTTTAAATTTTTAAAAATTTTGTTTTCTTAGTTAGTATTGTTAGTTAGTATTATTTAGGAAATTAGTTAGTAGGTTAGTTTATATTAGATATTGTGAACTGTAATTGTTCCAAGGCATTTTCAGAATCGAATTTTACATTCGAAGTACAAGCAACGAGCAAAACACTTGTCGATTTGTGTGATATTTCCCAAAGCACGCCTGACAAAGTGGTACGTTATCGCACTTTGTACATTGTATGGTAGTATACGTCCTTTTGTTTTTCGATTTACAAACAGTGAATCGCTTTCTCATCGTCTTTTCTGATGAATTCATGATTTTGCTTGGAACATGTGCTTGCATCCTGTTTTGTTCCATTAGAGGAGAAGGCTGAAAGTAAGTTCTGCGGGTACCTGCAGGTTTTAGCTCGCAATGCTTTTCGATAAGTTTTTCAGCTAATGCGAGTCTAAAATCGAGTTGATTTTTTTTCATCTTTTCCTCACAGTGTAAAGTATTGTACGCAACGGAAGCATTGTACATAGCAATATCCAAGAGATGGAAAAATACCTTATGATACCATTTTACTGTCTTGCGAAGCACTTCGTAGGGATGTAAAACTTGATCTGATAAATCAACTCCGCCCATATTCTTGTTATAGGACATAACCACACTTGAATTTTGCTTATGCTCTCCTGTACGTCGGTTTAACTTACCAGTTGTTATCATAAGAGGTCTTTCATAAGTTGTAAGCATGCTTACAACTTTTTTGTCTTTTCAAAGAATCAAGCACAACTTGGGTGTGTACAAAACTTTCATATAACCAATTTTCATCTGCGTTGTATTGGCTTTAGATAAGTACTTTCGATTCATTCTAACAGTACCACAGGCGTAGGTTTTTTCATCAACTAATTGTTTAAACAGCAATGAGGAGGTATACCAGTTGTCAATGTATAAGCATCGACCCTGTTTTGCGAGATCACCGAGCAACTCCTTTGCAGTTTCTCCAGATATACCAATTGCATTTTTTGTTTTAGACTTACTTCCATATTTCCCGTAAAAATTGCACAATTGTAGACGTATCCCGTTATAGTTTCACTTGTTTTATACAATTTTATACCGAAACGAGCTCGTTTGTTGAGATTACATTGCTTGAAACTAAGTCTTCCTTTGAAACGCAAAAGCGTTTCGTCAATTGAAATATCCCGCCAAGGTCGGTAAATTTCCTGGAATCGTTCTACCAAATATTCGAGAACGGGTCGAATTTTTTAACACCGCCATAAGTTTTATTCACTCCATTGTTAACTCTGCGATCTCGTTAATATCTTAAAATTAAGGGCTTACTGACCCACTAGGTCAAAACCTGAAATAAATATTATTTATTAAAATTTGACAGGAAATTGTACAAATTAAAGGAACTTTTACGGTAAGAGACGGCGTTAAAATT
This sequence comes from Leptopilina boulardi, assembly GCF_019393585.1. NCBI lineage: Eukaryota > Metazoa > Arthropoda > Insecta > Hymenoptera > Figitidae > Leptopilina > Leptopilina boulardi. The sequence goes on along the minus strand of NW_026137669.1, from coordinate 669,972 downwards.
ATATATCGTGGAATTTCCTGGCAAATTTAAATTAAAAAAGAATTTTACTACCATTTTTGACCTAGAGGGTCTGTAAGCCCTTAATAAGCCGTTAATTTTGAGATATTAACGAGATTGCAGAGTTAAAAATTGAGTAAATAAAACTTATGGCAGTGTTAAAAACATTCTCCACTCAGGGTGCAGACGGTTATTTTTAAAAAAATTGAATTTATTCAAGTTTGGGTATAGTAGAACTTTGAGTCCTTAAATAGCCCATAATTTTCATGGGCTGTAGAGCTAATAATACTGTATATTATCAAAGTTACATGTATGGCGGTGCTAGCAACATGTGAAGGTGAGGTGCATGTAATTTTAAGAAAAGGCCAATAGCCCGAAATTTCTACCCTACGGCCCTAAATTAGCCCTAATTCATTTTTAAGGTCCGAATTATAAATTTCGAAATGGCGGTTCTAGCTTCACAGACGTCAAATTTTGGGTATCAATTCGTAGCAATTTGATACTTTTAAGTTAACACTGATTTTCATATAAGAAAATTCTGATAAAAAAATAAGTTTTGATTAAATATTAGCATTTAATAAATTATATTAGTTTGTTAAAAAAAATTGCTATATCAACATTGTTACTTAATTTATTTTCGAAAAAATTGAAATGTATGCGGAGTTCACTTAATTGAAATTTAAGTTCATGTCCATGTCATTAGAAATTAAAATGACTAAGTTAATAGACTCCAAATATAAAATTAGGTAGGGTCAGTTGGGGTAAATGTGGCCAAATCCCTATTTTGCACAAATTACGGAAGTTTCTTCCTTTAAAAGGTAATATTTGCGGGTTTATTTTTTAAAGATGTTATTTACATTCCTAGGATTAATTTTGTGCAGCAGAAAAAAATTTAGATAAGCTTTAAACCCATGAAACTGACTGTCCCCATTTACCCCAAGATTTAGAAAATTTCATAAAATTTGGGGTAAATGGGGACAGCATAGTTTCTAAGAAAGATTTAAGAAAAAAGTTTCCTTAACTTATTTATCGTGGTCGCTGATTCCGAGTCCGATGTTAGTTTTGCAAAAACCAAAATGGCGGATCCAATACGGCAGTTTTTTTTAAATTGCTTGGATTAGCTTAAAAATTGGTTAACGCAATAAGACGTCTTTTCGTGAAAAATGTTATAAAGTTAATTATCAAAACAAAACAATATTAGTTATGCATTATCTTTTAGCATAAACATTCTCATTTTCCGTTTAATGTCAAAACATAACCTCAACATTTCATCATTGAAAACTTTATTTACTTTTATAAAATCATTAAATTTCACTAAGATTACTAATTAAAAGTATCGCATGATAACAAAAAAAATCAACTTAGAAAATATTAAAACTGTCATTTTTACAACTTTTTTAATTTAATGTTTTTTGTTGTTACAAATAAATAAATTGCTAAAATGACAGATTGAGTTTAACCAAATTTAAATGGAAATTTGTGTTTTTTCTAAAACAGGTTATTTGTAGACTTCGCATATATGGCACCGAAACTATTGTGAAATGCGTAGAAAATTTCTTCAATGTAGGTAACATTAATCTTATACAAATTTTTGTATAGGTTATATTATTAAGGTCAAAACGTGTTTTTTATTTAGAAATCTGTAACTATTTTACAGTTTTAAGTTTACACTAAAAGTATATTAATTTGTCTAATAGCCGAGTTTAACGACAATTTCTTCATTTCAGCATCACGTAATATATTATATTTGTTTTAACTTAAAATATAAATAGAATTTAATCTAGACTCATTTTACCACCATGTATGCCACCCTCACGCGTGCGACTCACATGTGTCGCATATGAGGACGCATCTGTTTTATCCAGTGACAGCACGTGTGCGGGTTAATCGTCACGCATGCGAGCTAAATGTCTGACACTGTGAGTGCATTTTGCTTTCTGGGTAATCATTTTCTAGAAAAGTTGACAGTTGTAAATTGTCAAAATGTAAATCTGTCAGCATATTCGGAATCAGCGACCCCGCAAACTCTTATACTGTGATTTTTGCCAAAAATAATCACTTTTTAGAAAAGTTGACAGTTGTTTTGACAGCTGTCAATTGTCAAAATATAAATCTCACCTCATATTCGTAATCAGTGACCTCGAAAACCCTTAAAAACAAATACCACTTATTGATAGTTATTATAACTACTTGTGAAACGTAAGTTATTTTTTCTATGTATAGGGCGCCATCTATGATGCGCCATTTGGAATTTTTTAAAATTGGTACCAGATTTGTATTCAATGGTTCAAAAACTTTCAGTTAACGTGTCCGATAATTGAGGGAGTTGGATTTGAACTGCCAACGAGTAATGTTCTAAGTGTGATTTATAGTGAGGAATTCCCTCGCTTTGAACTGTAACTCAAAGAATAAAATTTTAGTCATCTTATATGTTTGAAATACTGAACGTCGTTCAAAGGTGATTTGTTGCTCCACTTCGAGAACTTGATTTGTGGATTTCTCTGGATTTTTTCTTCTAAAATTATCAAAGAGATATCCTGCCTCGTCCTCACCGGTTACACATAACCTGGATGACTTGTGAGATACAGAGTCATTTCACCGAATATTTGCTAACTAACGACTCCTGAGGAACGATCTCAATTATTCCTACTGTGGATTTGCTTTGCTGTAGACTACATTTTTTACAAAATTTCGAATATCTAAGCTGAACTACAAGATGACACAACTCTTACCTTAATTTGTACAAACATCTACTTTTCTCCTTGGGCTGTATTTGATTCTTGCAGGCACGTAAATTTTCAAAACAAACACTTTTCTAATAATAACATAATTAATTGTTCACATTTAGATACAAGACAAACTTTAATTTTTAATACACAATTTCAGTTCTCGATAAATTAATTTAACCCAGGAGAAATTTCTTTTTTCTATAATTTGTTTACAAATTTACACAAATATCTTACTGAGTAACATTATTACTTATTTTGTTTTCTTTTATTAATTTATAAATACTTGAAATTGAGTTCGTCATTTGACGCCTCTCCGATTTCCTTACTGCTGAAATAAAATTTTTAGGACTGAACACTGCCTTTGCCAGAAGTAACATGCTGAGCGACACCTCCTGCCTAGGCACACGGCCCCCCAGAGACACGCTGAATCCAACATCACGTGGCAGAGCCATTCGTAGAGCCGAGATGTCTACTCTCCCCAGGCCGGGGTCTCCGTCGACAACCCTAACAGGAAACTCGCTTCAACAACAACATCATCCATCTACTCCTTTGAAGAGAGCGCATGAACGAACATCTCCCACTCTCTCTAGTCGTGAACACAGCCCTGAAGGCAAGAGAACTGGACAAACTTCCTTTACTCTGACTCAGCCTACTTTCTCACAACAACCAGGGCCGGGATTACGACTAGCAATGCTGCTAAGTTAGCAATTATTGCTAATTAGCAAATATAACTTAACAAAATTTCATGACATTTGTAGGAAATTTATCCCACAATCACATTTTATTGCTATTTGGTAAAAAATATTAAGTACAAGCTTATACAATAGAAATTAAAATCAAGTTAACCTAAAAAACGAGCAAATTGACACCAAATTTTTGTCAAATTGTTCGGATTGATAGCAGTGAGCACGAAAACAATTGAAAGATTTCATGCAACATAGCCATTTCAATTGCTTAATCATATACAGGGTAGCAAGAACAATGTTAATCATTTATAAGATATTAATTATTATATGTACAATAAAATAGAGGATTAAATAATAAATAATTAAATGAAAACGTAAAAGAATCAAAATGAAATAATTATTCAATTAAATATATTAAACCATAATAAAAAATAAATTATAAATAATGAAATGTTTCTCGAAAATATTATGATTATTTATTAAATAAAAATAATTATATTAATACTATCATATTAACAAAATTTATGAAATGAAATGTTTAAAATTTTTTTTTTGAATTAATATGAAATCAAATGTTTCTATTCTTATCAATTAATATAGTTTTTAAGTCTGTATTTTTCTGTAAATAATTCATAGGTTAACCTAAATCTGTCAAAGACCCTCTAAAGTACTTACCAGGTTCGATTGACCCCTTAGCCCAACTTAAAAATTTCTTTTCAATTATGACCAATAGCATAGCTCCCAATCATAACTTAAATCAACCTCAAACTCATTCACAATTACAGTCATTAACACAATTTCCACTTCAATCTATATCTCAACCAAAAACCCCTTTAAATTCCAAACTGCAAACCTTCCCTTATGAGCTGACTTGGATCAATGGATCCCTCTCTGAGGAGGCAAGATTCGATTCTAAATCTCCGGAACCATTTAAGATCTTGATTGAGTCTTCCATTCCTGGGAAAAACCTGGGGAAGTATAATAGAATTGCGTTCGCTGAACACCTGGAGAAATTGGTGAGCGATCCATTACGCACTATTGTTGCAAATGGTAAAAACCAAATAATTGTCACTTCTACTTCTTGGATTTTAGCCAACTCTCTTCTCGACAATCCTACTCTTCACACAGAGGGCTTTAAAACATTTATTCCGCAGTTCTTAGTCAGTAGAAAGACTCTTGCTAGCAACGTTGATAACGACTTGTCCCCCTTAGAGATCAATAAAAGTTTAGGTCCAGGCAACATCGTTGACTCGATTCTTTCTATTCGCAGACGAACTACCAACGATGATCTTCTTTCGGATCAAATAGAGTTTGTCTTCGCAGGAACAGAGTACCCTGATTCCATCCTGATTTCTCATTTTACATTCAAACTCACATTGATTGTCACTCCGCCGAAGAGATGCTACAAGTGTCAACGATTCAGACACCTTTCTTCTCAGTGCAGATCGACTCATCTTACATGTGAAATTTGCACGGAACATCATCACAAGAAAGACTGCCCTAACTTGAATCGATCATCTCTCTGCGCGAACTGACAAGGAAAGCACATGGCTTCGTCCAAAGTATGCCCTTATTACAAATATGAATTTTCCATTATGAAAATCAGACTTCTAAATAATGTATCCTATGAACAGGCTGACTCTCTTGAATCAAGGTGTGATCCGTCCGGGATACCGTGTCCTTTGGGAGGAGAATCCTGAACAAGTTGAACAGGGGAATCTTGAAGGACCAACAGACTCTGACTCTGTGGAATCTAATGGGGAACCCCAAAACAACCCTCATCATATCCCCATTCTGCATAGTTCTCCAGGTATCCTCGAGGCTAACTCCTATAGTAATACTGCACGTAATCCCAGCTCAACTTCTATACATACGCGCTCTGATGGGGATAATTTTGACTTTGAGGGGTCGAGAAAGATGGCTGAAGATGACGACCTATAATTTGATATATTTTATTCTATTTTATTATTTATTTTATTCTTTTAACTTCACAAATTTAACGACCTGAGCTGGAGACTCTTCTGTGGACCTACAATCCGGATGTTGTCTGTACAACGGAAACATGGCTCCCACAGTTCAATTCTTTCGAAATCCCAGACTATATAACTGTTAGACAAGACCATCAGGACGGTAGAGGTGGAGGAGTATTGATCCTCTTCCGCAAGAAAATTTCCTTTCGTATCTCGCTCTCCGCTCAGATCAATATTAATCACACTCAAATAGACATTGTGGCCCTGACCTTCGAAACTATGTTTGGTCACAAACAAATTGTATGCACCTATGTCCCACCTGGTGGAGATGTGGATGTTGGCAAGTGGGAGGAAATCTTTGATCGTCTATCGGGTTCCCAGAACTCCATCTTCTGCGGAGATTTCAACGCCCACCACACCTGCTGGGGAGATCGAAGAGACAATATCAGGGGTTCTTCCCTGCTCACGTTTACTCTCAGAAAAGATTTATTTTCTACCAACACACATGTCCCGACTAGACACGGGGATAATCCTGATGTCGGCCCAGTAAAAAAGGATTTTTTGAGATAGCAATTCGGACAATTGAGCAAGCCGTTTGCTCAATTGTTTAAAATGCATTCGGACAATTGGAGTGTTTGTTCAATTGTCCAATGCATTATGCCCAATCATCCGCAATATTTCTCGTGTCTAAAAAGCTGCTAAAATAATATGAAAAACTATTGAAACATTGAAAAAACGGTAGAAAATGCATAATTCTTGATATATCCAGAAAAAGAAAGTATAAAAATACCTCGATCGAGGAAAAGGAAAGAGTTTTCCGAAAAATCACTTTTTAACTGACAGTATACTGTTGTACTTGACATTTTATGGGTAAAGAAGAGAAGATTATGATAATGAGTGACACTTCATTATCGACTCTCAATATTTGTCGAATGGTAAAATATAATGATATTTCTATTCATTCTTAAATTATATATATATATATATATATTTTATTTCTAACAATTTTTAAAATTTTATCTATTTGATGTATAATTATAATATATAGGTATTATAATACATAATATAAATAATTTCAAATAATTAAACTAATTTTTAATTTAATTAATTTAATTAAAATTTAATTAAAAATATTTAAATTAGTACTAAAAAAATATAAACATATAATAAAAACATAACAATAAATGAAATATAAAAGTAAGAAAATTTTTAATTCAATTAATTCAATAATTATTCCTTTTTTAAAAAATCAGAAAGAAATCTACTATTATATTTTACCATTCGACAAATATTGAGAGTCGATAATGAAGTGTCACTCATTATCATAATCTTCTTTTCTTTACCCATAAAATGTCAAGTACAGCAGTATACTGTCAGTGAAAAAGTGATTTTTCGGAAAACTCTTTCCTTTTCCTCGATCGAGGTATTTTTATACTTTCTTTTTCTGTATATATCAAGAATTATGCATTTTCTACCGTTTTTTCAATGTTTCAATAGTTTTTCATATTATTTTAGCAGCTTTTTAAACACGAGAAATATTGCGGATGATTGGGCATAATGCATTGGACAATTGAACAAACACTCGAATTGTCCGAATGCATTTTAGACAATTGAGCAAACGGCTTGCTCAATTGTCTAAAATGCTATCTCAAAAAATCCTTTTTTACTGTGGGTAGTAATCTGGACCTCATTTTTTGTTCTTCCACTTTGCTACAGAATTCTTCTTCTGTCGTCTTGGACGATGCATATTCATCTGATCACTTCCCGGTGTTATTTGCATCCAGTATTGAACCCAAACTGATTCCACCGTCGGTGAGCAGATTTATGGAGCGGTCACACCTCGCCTGCAGGAGCAGTTGCCAATGGCAACCATGTAAGAGTAAGAAAGATGAAAAATCTTCTATCTCTCTCACTCTTGCACGGTTGCCATGGGCAACTGCTCCTGCAGCCGAGGTGTGACCGCTCCATTAACCTGAAAGACCTTAACTGGGTCGACGTTAGAGCCACTTTTGACGGTGACGCTCTTAAACTGATCAGTGATCTGGCTTCAGATGTCTCTCCTTCTGAGATTTATGACCGCTTTGTCTCCTCCTTGAAGCGCTCCCTGGTGGATTCTGGAGCTTTTGTCCAATCTGGGTCCTCTCTTCCAGTTCGTGCTAAGCCTCTCTGGTGGAACATCTTATGTGATGATGCCTTCAGAGATAGAAGGGAGAATTACAGATGGTATCAAAGCAACCAGACAAAGGAAAACAGAGTGGAATTTAGAAGACGCGAACAGGAAATTAAAAACATCTTTCAACAGCAAAAGTCTCTTGCATTCAGAGACTTTTGTAGGGACATCTCTTCCTCAAGGGGAACCTCCATTCTTTGGCGTACCATAAGGGCTTTATCATCTCGCTCCAATCAACTATTTACGAACTTGTCAACTGACTTTTCTAACCCTGACCTGATTAAATTTAAGGACTTAATTAGAGAGAAACACCCCCCTCTAGATGCCAAAAAAATAGGTTTTAAACAAATGTTTGTCTGTATGTATGTATGTCTGTATGTCTGTAGACAAAAAAGTTGTCTCGACGATAACTTGAGTAAATTTTAATTAATCGACCTCAAATTTGGTTTGCACTTTAAGTTCACCAAAATTTCGCCTGAGTTCGTTGGGCAGACAATTTCGTCAAAAAACAACAAAATTATTCAAATTTTTAATTTTCAAAAATTTTCATTTTTCAAAAAAAAATTTTTTTCAATTTTTTTTTGAAAAATGTAAGTCAAATGAAACACTTTTTTCCTTTGACAATTTTTAATAGCGATTGAAACAAAAAAATTATACCTATTTTTTTAAAAATAGGAAAAGAACTAGGCGCAATTGCGCCTACATCTAGGGTTTCGTGGCACTTTAAATTTTAATTAAAAAAAAATAAATAATTTAAAAATAAATAATAAAATTTATTTTATAAATTTTATGTACTATTAAATTTTATTTATTTAGCAAAATTTTTATTATAAAAAAAAAAATTTATGGCAAAATTTTTAAAAAATGGCAATCAAAGAAAATCAAAAATTGGCAAAAATCAAAATTGAAAAAAAAGGTAAATGAAAGAAAAAAGAAAGAGTGGCTGTGGAGTGGAGGTCTTTCTTCTATCATTTATCTTTTTTGATTCACAAACAAAAACATTAGGTAAAATGTCCATTCGATAATGTCCACTATTAAGACATGTCAACTCTTGGACATGTCAACTATAGAGACATGTCAACTATAAGGACATGTCAACTACTGGGACATGTCAACTATAGGGACATGTCAACCCTGGCGGGTTGTGAAAACCGAATCGCAACCGAATTCGGTTGGGATTCAGTTGGGTTTCAGTTACCAGTGAAAAAAGTAGCGAAAAACGTGAAAATTGCTGGAAAAAACTATTGGAATGAATAAATGAATGATTTATGAGTTTATTCATGCAATAGTTTGTTTAAATTAAGCTTTAGTTAATTAATTATTAATAATAAAAGTCGAAAGGTGCTCACCTGTCACTTTAATGTTTGTGTTATAAGATAGAATGCTACTTTATCGTTAGTGAAATTGCCGCGCGCCAAACACGATAGATGGCAGCACGTGATTCTTCTCTTTTGACAATTTTATCATTTTTAAAAATTAGAATGCAAAATTTTGTTTTACCTTTTCTATTTTCAGTTATTATTAAATTAATCGAGATTAGATTTTATAAAAATTGTTATTATTATTAAAAAAAGGTTTTTTAAATTGTTCAAATAAAAATGCATTTACTTATATTGCAAAACAAACTTAGTATATTTATACCAATGGTAAAATAGAAATTGATAAAAAAATTTTATTAAAAAAATCACTTTTATATTAATGATAATAATTATTATTTTTATCATTATATTTTTCTAAATAAAAATTTCTTGAATATTTAAATGACAAATAATTGTAGGAAACAGTGGAAAGAAAATTGTTTAAAATTTCTGAATCTAACATTTGTTAAAAAATAATTGTTGAAATGTTATTATTTAGAATTGTAATAATTTTAAATTGAATTTAGTTTAATTAAAATTATTTTAATTTTTTTCGAAAAATTTTATTAAAATTAAAAATATTTCTTAAAATAAAAATTTGCATGCTTTTTTCACATTTTCTGTGTGAGATTTCAAAAACTTTTAGTGACATTTAATCTATTTTTGATGTAATGTAATTATGTAAATTATAAACAATTTTTTTACATAGATATTTACATTTACATTTACCCTACAGTTTTACTAACAATGGATATTTTATTCTATTTTGCATCGCATTTGAAAAATGTTTCTTTTTCATTTAGTAAGGGATTAAAAGAAAAAGGATTTAAAAAGGATTTTAAAAAAAGAGATTTAACATTGAAAATTAAAATTTTTAATTTAAATTTAAATGCGATGCAAAATAGAATAAAATATCCATTGTTAGTAAAACTGTAGGGTAAATGTAAATGTAAATATCTATGTAAAAAAATTGTTTATAATTTACATAATTACATTACATCAAAAATAGATTAAATGTCACTAAAAGTTTTTGAAATCTCACACAGAAAATGTGAAAAAAGCATGCAAATTTTTATTTTAAGAAATATTTTTAATTTTAATAAAATTTTTCGAAAAAAATTAAAATAATTTTAATTAAACTAAATTCAATTTAAAATTATTACAATTCTAAATAATAACATTTCAACAATTATTTTTTAACAAATGTTAGATTCAGAAATTTTAAACAATTTTCTTTCCACTGTTTCCTACAATTATTTGTCATTTAAATATTCAAGAAATTTTTATTTAGAAAAATATAATGATAAAAATAATAATTATTATCATTAATATAAAAGTGATTTTTTTAATAAAATTTTTTTATCAATTTCTATTTTACCATTGGTATAAATATACTAAGTTTGTTTTGCAATATAAGTAAATGCATTTTTATTTGAACAATTTAAAAAACCTTTTTTTAATAATAATAACAATTTTTATAAAATCTAATCTCGATTAATTTAATAATAACTGAAAATAGAAAAGGTAAAACAAAATTTTGCATTCTAATTTTTAAAAATGATAAAATTGTCAAAAGAGAAGAATCACGTGCTGCCATCTATCGTGTTTGGCGCGCGGCAATTTCACTAACGATAAAGTAGCATTCTATCTTATAACACAAACATTAAAGTGACAGGTGAGCAACTTTCGACTTTTATTATTAATAATTAATTAACTAAAGCTTAATTTAAACAAACTATTGCATGAATAAACTCATAAATCATTCATTTATTCATTCCAATAGTTTTTTCCAGCAATTTTCACGTTTTTCGCTACTTTTTTCACTGGTAACTGAAACCCAACTGAATCCCAACCGAATTCGGTTGCGATTCGGTTTTCACAACCCGCCAGGGAATTACTGAGACAGGTCAACTACTGGGACATGTCAATTACAGGGGCATGTTAACTAATGGGACATGTAATGTCCATTCAGTAAATGGAGATTTGGGATCTGTGGGGCCCCAAAATTTGAATTTGGGAGCTATGGTGCCCCAAAATTTGAATTTGGGATCTGTGGTGCCCCAAAATTCGAATTTGGAAGCTATGGTGCCCCAAAATTTGAATTTGGGATCTGTGGTGCCCCAAAATTCGAATTTGGAAGCTATGTTTGCCCAAAATTCGAATTTGGGATCTGTGGGGCCCAAAAATTCGAATTTGGTAGCTATGGTGCCACAAAATTCGAATTTAGGATCTGTGGGGCCCCAAAATTCGAATTTGGGATCTGTGGTGCCCCAAAATTTGAATTTGGGATCTGTGGGGCCCCAAAATTTGAATTTGGGATCTGTGGTGCCCCAAAAGTTTAATTTGGGATCTGTGGGGCCCCAAAATTTGAATTTGGGATCTGTGCCCTAAAATTTGATTTTGGGAGCTGTGGTGCCCCAAAATATACTACGGACAGACGGACGCCAAAGTGAAACTATTAGGCTTTCGGCCATGGGCCACGAAACCCTAAAAAAAGACAAAAAAAAGACAAAAACGGATGAAAAATGGGTAAAATGCAGAGCAAAATCACTTTATTTTGAAAAAATGTGTTCAAATATGTATTATTTCTCTTTAAACCACCTTAAATTAACATAAATTAAAGTAACTTACACATAATTTTCAAAACATTTAAATATTTTTAACTTTTTTTGATTTTTTTTAATTAAAAATTTGTTTTTACATTCTCATCATAATGAGAAAGTATTACATTTGCCCGATTTTGACCAATATCTAATTCTTGTGAATCTCCACGTTTCAAGACAACCTGATGCCAAAAAAATAGGTTTTAAACAAATGTTTGTCTGTATGTATGTATGTATGTATGTATGTAGACAAAAAAGTTTGCTCGACGATAACTCGAACAAATTTTAATGAATCGACTTCAAATTTGGTATACACTTTAAGTGTACCAAAATCTCGCCTAAGTTCGTTGGCCAGATGATTTCGTTGAAAAACAACAAAATTATTTAAATTTGTAGTTTTTAAAAATTTCCAAAATTCACATTTTTAAAATAAAAATTTTTCAATTTTTTTTCGAAAATTGCGAGTAAAAATAAACACTCTTTTCCTTTGACAATTTACAATAGCTATTAAAACAAAAAAGTTATACCACTTTTCTTAAAAAAATGACAAAAAAAGACAAAAACGGATGAAAAATGGGTAAAATGCAGAGCAAAATTACTTCAATTTGAAAAACTATGTTCATCTATGTATTATTTCTGTTTAAACCACCTTAAATTAACACAAATAACAGTGACTTACTCATAAAGTTCCGATTTTTTTTTTTTTTTTTTTATAAGTCCAACTATTGTTTTCCATTTCCAAACATTGCTATTGTTTTCAAAAAATCCTCTATTTTAAAATACTTTATATTGCGCTGTTTTACCATAATTTCGTATTTTTTCGATTATTTACTTTTGAATTAGTTATAATTCATTTATTTGTAGATTTGTAAACTTTTTTTTCTGTAACACTTTTCGATACAGATTAAAACAAAAAAGTTAAAAAAGTTATGTTCTATAACGATTAAGGTAACAAAAATTTTAAAATATTTTCGATGTGTTATTTTACTCATTAATTTTTTGCAGGCGAAATTATTAAGAATTATAAATTAACTAAGTATAAACATTGCTATTTTTTAAGAGAAAATTCATTTTTCAATAATCTTTTTAACAAATTTAAATAAATCTTTCTACTCCTTGGTTTTTTAGGTCGCTCATTACGATTCTGAAGTCAGTTTTTAAAAATTCAAAATGGCGTATTGAAACATTTTTGACGCGATATTTTTAGCATTTAAAGGTATTCTGAAGGGATAAGATTTGAAAAAATTGTAAAAACTGAACAAAAATTCTAAAAAAATCTTTTTTTCGCCATTGACATGAAAAAGTGTCTTTTTTGTGCCTGTTTTGGGCAGATAAAGTAGCACTTTTTAAGGCAGTTTGGGCCAACTGCCTAAAAAAAGACTTTTTTAGGCAGAAAACTGCCCTATAAAGACTTTTTTAGGCAGTAAACTGCCCTATAAAGTCTTTTTTAGGCAGTTGTTAATTTTTGCATAATTTTTGTAATAATATATTATATATAATATATAATATATAATATATATAATATATTATATATAATATATAATATATATATATAATATATTATATATATATATATATATATATATATTTCTTTAAAATTGTTTCACTTTTTCATAACAATGGCGAAAAAAATAGCGTATGTGGCTCGCACGTAGTAATTTTTAGGTTCGGATGATTTCAATACTCGCTGTCTGTGCGACTTCGGTTCGACTTGGCTCGCTTTCGGCTCGACTCGACTCGCCTTCGTCTCACCTACGTCGCACTAACGACAGCTCGTACTGAAAATTACATCCTCACCTAAAAAGTACTACTTTACGTGCTTGCCACATAATATACTATTTTTTAATGCTTGTAAATTGTTTATTTAAAAATTTTCGGTTTTTTTAGTACACTATTTGATAGAGCCTCAAATTACCTGTAAAAATTTCGTTAATGGGTTAATGCATGCCTCCTTTTCCTATTGTATCTTTCTAATTTTCGAGCGTGAAACGCGAGTGCCGTGATGAGAATGTTATCCTTAAAGTCAAAGTACTTTAAGAAAATAAAATTTAATTTATAAAAACCAAAAATTTCACTTATATAAATTGTACAAAAAAATTTTTATGAATATGAATAAAAACATGAGAGCGAAACCTCATATAATAAATTTGTTGCTTTAAAAAATGCATTTACTTTAAAGTTCTTTTTTTTAGTGTTTTTAAATTTTCAATTAATTTTTTCTTTTACTCAATTGAAATTAGCTCAAAGCGGAATATCTTATTTTAGTAAATAATTTGGTTTGTCGATTTTCGTTAATTACAAAGACCTGGCCAATCCACGGCGCAATATAAAGGAACTAAGTTTGAACAGCTACAGTGCCGTCATTCTCTTTTTTTGCCCGATAAAAAATTTATTCTAATACCTTTAAACCTTTCTAATAAATTTTTCAAAACAAGTCGATTATATGAAGATCCCCTTTTAAAATAACTACTTTTTTACTTATTTTAACTCTGTGTGTAATTAATTTTACTCTTTTTAATAAAATTAATAAAAATAATTTCTTTCTTCTTGACATTTTACTTCAAAATAAATTAAATCATCTACTCTCTAAATCTGAATTAGTCATTTTTGACTAATTCACAGTCATTTTTGACTAATTCAAATAGGGCGGATTCGTTTACTGTGAATTAGTCAAAAGTTACTAATTCAATCTGTAACTAATCTACCACTAAATGAATTAGAAGTTTCAGTTTCTAGATAGGTATACATAGGTAGATAAAGTAGGTAATGTAGACGTATTTATTTTGAAAATAGACAAAAATTATTGCTTAAAAAATAGGAAACGATTATATTTTGTTTTTATATAGTTTAAATAACGTGAATCAATAAAAAAAATCTATTTATTTCATTTTCTTTCTTGCCTTTCATTTACCTTGCCTTCTACCTTAGGAGCTGCGCCTTGACGCGCTCAACCAAAGGAGGTTATGAAAATTCGTTACAAAATGTCTCTTATAAGCAAATTGATATAAACTCATTGTCAAATCGCTAATAAATAAGGTAAAGTCGATTTGTTTTCTATACAAATTTAATTATTATATAAATTTGTAATTAGAGTCTTATAAATGTGCCAATATTGATTTAAATTTGTTAATTAAATTAATTAACATTAACATAACAACAATAGTTTGGAGTGTTTTTTGGCCATCTATACAAACATTTGAAGAACTGAGTTTGAACACATTCAATTTGATCAAAATATCAATATCATCATTATTAATATTATATCACTAAATTAATTATATGTCAATTTTGGTAAACATAACCTACAAAACCTAATTGTTATGTCTGAACATAAAGAAAAATAAATATTTTTTTCATAATTACTTAATAGAAAATAATTACTTGTGCATTTGTTAAACTGATTTTTCTTTGGTTGGAACAGAAAAATGTTGTATAATAAATTTAAAAAATTTTCAATTAAGCTATTTTTGCTTATTTTGATGTATGCACATATCATGATTAACAAATTTTGAGGGGCTGATAGTAAAAATGGTTTAAAATAACATTGGGAGCAAAAGTGGGATAAGTGACTTGGGAGCAAAAACGGGTTAAAATGATTCGTGTAATTTATTGATAAATTCATTATATTATCGATTAAAAAATATTAATTATAATAAAATATGCATTTTTTCCTATTGTTAATATTTTTTAATCGATAATATAATGAATTTATCAATAAATTAAACGAATCATTTTAACCCGCTTTTGCTCCCAAGTCACTTATCCCACTTTTGCTCCCAATGTTATTTTAAACCATTTTTACTATCAGCCCCTCAAATTAGAAGAAAATCTCTACAATTCATTTAGTCATTAAAAGTGACTATTTTTTTAGTAGAAAAAGTACTACTAATTAATTCAGTAATGAAAAGTGACTATTTTTTTAGTAGAAAGTGATGAAACAACTAATTCATTAGTAAAATATGGTGTTACTAATTCAATTAGTAAAATTTTGACTAATTCACATTTAGAGAGTACAAAGTCTGAAACAACTACAAAATCTCATTCTACCAAATAGATTCTTGGGTCATTCAACTACTTTCTGGTAGTATAATTAATACAATTTTTAAATTTAATAGAAAAATTTTTGTATTACAGAGTGTAGTCAAAAAGTAATTAATGCTAATAGGTTTTGAATTGTAATAAACAAAGAAAGTGCGCGAATCGCGTAATAATATCGGACCGCGAAGCGCGTGATGAGAATGTGGCCGCCCCCGCAGGGGGCTGCCAGTTTTTCTAGGTCTGGACTCTCTTTCCAGAATTTGAGAGTGAACATAGGGATCACCCCCATAAGATGCGAAACAACTTTGAAATACCTTGGCATTGTCTTGGATAGGTGTAACGATTAATATATAAGAAAATATTAGAATTCAAGAAAACTATTTTAAATGAAATATTTTGACGATTAATTAAATATAAATTTCGATACCAGTTATATGAATAATTTAATAAAAATCTCACAATCAAATAATTATAATATGCATATATTTTGTCTGATAAAATTGATCAATAAATATTCACAAAATTGATTTATAATAAATATGAAATTCCGCGGCATTCACTCAAACACTCTTCGATTAAAATTATATTGACATTAGTTTAGGCTCACTTGAGTAACACAGTAATTGAACACGTAATTACGAAAATGATGAGATATGAAAAGATGAGATGATAAAAATGATAAATAAATAAATTTATGACTATTGTCAAACTTGCGAGACAATAAAGTGATCAAGTTGAATTATAAAATTGCGAAAGAGTGTATGAAAAAATAAAACAAATTATTAAAAACTTATCCAGCCGGTGATTATATTCGACACGGGATACGGCTTCGCCTGGGAAATGTCCTCAACAAGTCGTGGGCACGCTGGACACCTTCGTCAATGTGCACGGATAAGGAATCCAACGATAGCGTCAATTATCAAACATCCTCTATCGTCAAGGGCCCAAATTACAGAAGAATTTTTTCAATACGACCTTTTTCAGGAACCGTTGTCCTTAGACCTCCACACACGAGCCGTCTTCAATCCCGTAAAGCCAAAATGCGCCACTCTTTTTATTAAACAATCAAAAATCGCGAAATAAACATTTAATACAAAAAAATAATAATTTAATTTAATTTATTTAAGTTTTAATTTAATAATTTAATTTTACGTCTTTTTTTAAAAAGCGAATCAAGGAAAAGCTATTTGAAATACCTTTGGGCTGTCGGCGACACGCAAAGATGTGGCGTATTCGTCAATCCACCAGACCGGAGTAAGTGAGGACGAATCGTGTATAGAAATTCCTTTTATTAATTTCCCCGAATCGCGACCCCCGACTTGGAAATATTCCCCACTGTCCAGCGGTACCCACGGCTCATCGTGCCCCTTGGCGCCTTTTTCACGAAATTATACGAATTTGTTCGAATTAACTTAAACTCACGAACGAGAAAGTGCGCGTATTTTCAAACGATAACTTGATCCCTTCATAGGAAACTCTCTTGGCTCCCTCACATCAAGCAAATTGATGATAGAGCAACGAGATCTCTTGGCATCCTAAAGGTTTTGCCTAGAGTCACTTGGGGAACTTCACCCACACTTTCCCTCATGGTTTACCGGGGACTTATCAGGGCAACTCTCGAATAGGGTGCGATACTCTTTACCGACTCCCCTTTCACTCAGAATATCATTTCTGTCTAACACATTTTTATATAGGAACTATAAATGGAAGGATAATCCATTAAACACAAAACTACAACTTCTTGCAGAGAGATCCCGACATGAGAAATTCAAACTGAACAAGAATAGACTATCCCTCCTGAATACCTACGAAAGAACTCAACCTATTTTGGAACTGTCATACAGAACCAATAGACCATTTTACTTCGACTGGTCGTGGAGTATACTTTCAGGGACTCCCCCCTACTGAAAATCCCTGTATAAGATCTTGTACAATTTCCTGTACAGGATCAGCAACTGAACTTGTACAAGTTCTGACCAGTTCCTGTACAGGAAAATGCATACGAATTTGGAACAAGTTCATGTGTGAGATCTTGTACAAGGTCTGGTGCAAGATCTTGTACAAGAAAGATATTTGTACAAGAAAATGTACATGATCTTGTACAATTTCATGTATAAGTACTTGTACATGAACACGTTCATGTTCTTGCACATGTATAGTTGTAAATTTTTTTTTTTTAATAAAATTTGAGATTTTAATAATTTTTAACCACTAAGATTCGTAACTCATGCATGCTAAAAACTATTGCGCAGCTGTAAAGGTTAATGTAAACTATTGCGCAGCCTTTGAAGTTTTTAATTTTTAGTAAAGAAAAACACGAATTAACATGTGCAAGAACATGTACATTTTCTTGTACAAGTATCTTTCTTGTACAAGATCTTGCACCAGATCTTGTACAAGATCTCACACATGAACTTGTTCCAAATTCGTATGCATTTTCCTGTACAGGAACTGGTCAGAACTTGTACAAGTTCAGTTGCTGATCCTGTACAGGAAATTGTACAAGATCTTGTACAGGGATTTTCAGTAGGGCCTCTTGTGATCTTCTTGTTGGAAATGCTCTTAAAGACCATCCTCAACCTAACAACTTCTTTAGAGCCCTGGTTAATGAGAAATATTGCAACCCTATTATCATATATACAGATGGATCGTTCGATAGGAGGACAGGCTAGTCCGCTTCCGCTTTTTACGTTGAGACTACGAATTATTCGGTGGGTATCCCTCTTCAATTTGGGACACCCATCCTCTCTGCGAAAATATATGCAATTTTCCGCGCTGTTCTTCTACGCTGTTGAATATTGCAACAACCAGGTCCTGGTTGTGACCGATTCTCTCTGCTCTTTCTAGGATTTCAAACTGTTTTCAATATAAGGACAATAATCATTTAATTTACAGAATCCTCGAGCTTCTATTTGCCGGCCCCCCAATGACTAGAAACAGGGATATAAAATTTATGTGGGTTCCCGCCCACTCGGGACTATTGGGAAACGAAAAAGCTGACTCGATTGCCAAAATAACTAATAAATACAATAACAGAATCAATCTTGCCCTTCCTTCCCTTGATTGTAGAACTGAGATTTTGGAACCTGATAGGAGGGCTTGGTTGCCTAGACTTTGGCCCTACTTTGATGCGAGTCTCTTGCAGAGGAGATACTTTTCAGCAATCTCTGTCGACTCTTCGAGGCCTTGGTTCGGGGAGTTCAATCTTCCCATAAGGGAAGTTAACTTAATCACCAGACTAAGGACCGGTCATATATGCACGGCGGATCATTTTTCTAGAATTGGTTGGGACGTGGCTCTGGGGTGTATCTGCGGCTCGGATTGGAGGAGTCTAAAGCATATAATTTATCAAAGTCCCATCCTGGATGCAATTAGACCGGGATTTCTGGATTTTCTAAGGAGAAGATTCCCTAGTATGGAACCGGAGGACGTCTCGTTGGACGAACTTATTTTCTCTCCAGACGTGGAGTTCATTAAAGAATTTGGCAAACATATTTGCAATGAGGGAGTGGTGGTATAGCCTCTGGTCCTCTCTTTGGGCGTTCTCAGGCCCATTCATGTGAATGTCCTTAGCGTTGGGGACATTCACTATGATTTACTTAAATAGGCAGGACCTGAGTAACGCCTGAAGTACGGGGTTCCGGGCTGTATCACTATCTCGCTTTTGACTTTCTTGATTCTGATTTTGATAACTCGGATGGAATGCATTGTTTTGAATCTCGCGGTTAACTTTTGTGAGATCATGCGTGATTTCTCCTGTGTAGTGTACTGACATGATTCTATGCCCTGTAAGCGTTAAACGCAGCTCACATTCTCCTTATTCCCTTTCCTAAAGGCAATATTATCGATATGAATAGAATATACCAATTCCTACCCATGTGAATGAAGCTGGAGGATATCATCGTATCATGTTGGTCCCGCTGCTGGTGGATCCATTTTCGACGAGTCTCACGCATGTTCGCGCAGAGGGCAGAGATGCAATGACCAATCATTGTAGATATTTGACTAATCTTTTCTTCTGTTTTACAGTTGTTCTGACAGTTGGTTGTGCCTCAAGTCATTTAAGAAGAAGAAGAAGAAAGTGTCCGATAATTTTTTTTTACAATGATCTGTGTACGCGAGCTAACTGGTTTTTTTACGATTTTTGCGATTTGCATAAACATTCGGTTATTTATTTATGTTAAAAATTTTTTTTATCGTTACTTGTATTTTTTCTCGATACTACGTAATAAATGTTCATTTTATATATAAGGGCATATCTCTAGAACCTTTAACTTTAATGTCCCTCGCATATATTTTGGTAATTTTAATAAATTTTTCGTTGGTTTTTGTTGGAAATATTAATGCTTGATACAATCAATCATTTCCAAAAGATTCCACTTTAATTTATTAAATACATAAATAATTATTTCAATTTTAATACGCGATTTTTAACAATGTCTACTTGTCCTTAACCATACTTTCTGATGCTTTAAACGATATAGTTTTAGATTTAATAAAAATTACAAATTCTTAAATATGTTTTTTCAATGTTAATTAATCGGTAAACACATTTTCGCAGGGAAATTAATATTTTATTAATTGTGAAAAAATTTATAAGCTTTTAAAAGTTGTCCCTCACTTTTAACCTTTTCTACCGTAATCATCGTATTAATGATTTTTCTTTTATAAGACAAGCGGCACGTTAAAATAACTTATGGGAAATCAAAGATCAAGTTACTATAATTATTTTGAGACATAATAAATTGATGTGCTTCATGTCTTCAAAAAACTATTGTGCGATTCCAAGTGAGATTTTGACTTTTTCGGAGTAGGTTAACCGATTGCAATGAAACTTTGGAATTTTGTTATATATAATAAGACTAATCTTTAACGTAAATTTCAGCCTAAAATATTTGTTAGTTTACGAGATTTGCAATAATAACAAAAAATTTAAAACTGCTATATCTTCCGTTCTAATAAACGGATTGAGGTCTACTTTTTTTTAAAATGTCAAGGAAAATGAGAGGAATAAATCTCTTTCAGAACATTTTTTATAATTTTACAACTAAAAAAATTATTAAATAATAATTGAATAACTTTCGCGCGACTAACTAAAATTCAATCACTTAAACGCTAAAATGATCTTACCTGTGTTTTCTTTAATGTTCCAAAGGATTTTTATTGTAAATGTAAGTTTAACTTAAGAAATTTTATTAATTTATTAGTATAAACAATTGAGATTTCTGCTAGTTGACGTGCAGACGACATTGCGCACGCAGCATTCTCACATAGCCAATTTAGTCCACGAATCACGTCAGTTGGCTATGTGAGAATGCTGCGTGCGCAATGTCGTCTGCACGTCAACTAGCAGAAATCTCATTTGATTATACTAATAAATTAATAAAATTTCTTAAGTTAAACTTACATTTACAATAAAAATCCTTTAGAACATTAAAGAAAACACAGGTAAGATCATTTTAGCGTTTAAGTGATTGAATTTTAGTTAGTCGCGCGAAAGTTATTCAATTATTATTTAATAATTTTTTTAGTTGTAAAATTATAAAAAAATGTTCTGAAAGAGATTTATTCCTCTCATTTTCCTTGACATTTTAAAAAAAAGTAGACCTCAATCCGTTTATTAGAACGGAAGATATAGCAGTTTTAAATTTTTTGTTATTATTGCAAATCTCGTAAACTAACAAATATTTTAGGCTGAAATTTATGTTAAAGATTAGTCTTATTATATATAACAAAATTCCAAAGTTTCATTGCAATCGGTTAACCTACTCCGAAAAAGTCAAAATCTCACTTGGAATCGCACTATTATAAGTTAAATAAACGAAAACACGCGTGGACAAAATTTGAAAACAACCGTAATACGAGTGATACTTCATGAAAATCATATAAAAGTATTCGAAAAGTACTTGTATATATTTTCACATGTGCCATTTAACATCCCGTGAATGTGCTTCGAGAAAAAATACTTTATTGCAAAGATAATGTAAAAATATTCATCAACTACGGTCGACCGTAATCGACCGAAATTTTTTAGAAAGAAATTGTTATGTACCCACACAGCACCGAAACTTTCCTTAAAGTTGACAGCGCCTCGCACGGCGAGATTCGGAAACTTGAGTGGCAAAGCCCATACAAGTTTGTGTCGATGTTTAAATGTCCGCACATAAACAGGGTTTGGCGCAAAACTTGATTGAATATTGCATTGCAAGTTTCATGAAATAATGGACCTAAAGATTTTTACCATATTGTGCAGAAATGTTTGAGAAAATTGAAAAAGCAAAATTTGTTAAATATTATCATTAAATATTTTGGAAACTTAAAGAAAGCATAAATGCGGAAAATTAAAATGAAAAAATATAAATTACAAAAATTACTTAAAATTACACATAATCAAATACAGGAAGGCGTAAAAATAGATATTTCTAAGCGTTTGTAGTTTTATGTATATTTACTTGTTATTTATTATTCATGTGGAATTATTACATAAATTAATTTATAAATTACAGAATTTAAAATTCTTTTTAGTAACTATTTTTATTATCCTGAGTATATAATAAATAATAATTCTGTTAAATAAATATTTTAATTAACATAAATTTTGTCTATAATGTTCGGTGAAACGAAAACTGTAACAATCTGAAGATTTATTTGAAATAAATTACCTTAAATGGAATTTTAGGTTAATAAAATTATTGTTAAAAAGATCTACCAGAATTTCTACAAAAATTTGTTACATAACAATTCCGTTTTATAAAATTTGTATAAAACTTTCATCTAAAAATATCCGTAAAATAATGACTAAATTTCATTATTAAAAATACCTTAAATTTTAAATAATACACTTTTCAAAAAATGTTTTTATTAAATTGTAACACTGACTTTATTCTCCTAGAATTCATGAAAAAGAAAGCCAGTATTCCTCGTTTATAATCAGGGTGGAGTCGACGGTCGCAAAAGATGAGCAGATGAATTCTTAGAAACCAGTCATCAAAATTACCTTTGGAATACAATTCGGAATGGCTACCAAACCTTGAAAACTGAAAAAATAGAAAACCGACATTAATTAAGCGTCCTGAAAAAATTCTGAATTTTAAAAAATTTTTTTTAATCTTAAAATTTTTCCATCTTTTTTAAAAGATTAATAAATTAATTTTTTAAATACTTTTTTCATCCCTCCTTTATCAGTTTCTCGTCACTCGACAATACATTGAAAAACAAATTCTATTATTTTTTTCTTATTCTATTATTATTATTTGTCGAAAAACTGAATAAAAAACTAATTTCCAGAAATCAGGCTCCACAAATTTTTAAGAGAAAGAAACGTATAATTTAGTTAAAAATATGTATGACTAAATTTAAAAGCTGAAAATTTTTTCAATTTAAATTTAAATGAAATTAATTTATATTCAATTATTGACGTCAATCACTATTTTAGCATTACACTAAGAGAAACATTCTTCTATGAAATTACGTTTTCTCTACTTTTAAAAATTTGTTAATACTGATTTAATTTGGAGATTATTTTTATTCATTTTAGACAATAACTTTTAGTTCAAATCATCAAAATTGTATTTTTTGAGTCAAAACATAATTGTCTTCAATGTGGAAAAATAAATAGTTTTACCTTTTCTTAATTCGGTGTTGATATATTGTAAGCTCTCTTTAAGATTCCTTTCAATATTTTTTTTGAGAATTAACATAATAATATTCTCAGAGCCTTAAACACAATACATGGTTTTTAATAAGTTTTTATCGACTTACGAAAAAGTATTATGAAATATTCTCATTTTATATACCATTATAGATATCAACACGTTCTGCATAATAAATATATTTTCCTTAGTCGCCCTTAAGCAGCAATTACAGTTCGAATCGATTCAATTTAAATTGAATTCCAAAACCATTATTCAGAGTTTTCGTCTTCAAATTCAGGAAAATTGAAATTTTGTTCCGCCTCTTTTTCTTGCCTTTTTTCCTCTTTCTTTCTGCGTGCAGAAAAAATATTAAAATCACACCATAATATTTTGAATAAAGTCTTTGTCGCTTACTTTTATAAGAAATTGATACTTTCAGAAATGATTCTGTAAGATACCTAAGAATAAACATACATACTTGTCTCGTTTAATTGAATTGGAACACTGAACCAGCCAGTCTTCAATCCAGTAGTTAACGCTGCTTTGTGCTTCATTTTGATGTAGGTGTCTTGATGATTCTGAAAATGAGTAATAAAAATTATATTTAACTTGATTTTCAAAAAACATCATTCAAGGAAAGAGCGCTGAAATGAAATTGAGGATGCATTACTTACGTACTACTACACGGTGCAAAAGTGAACCACAAAAGCGAAGTTTTTTGCCCCCTCTTCCCTGAAAAGTAAATAATTTTCCCGCTTCCAGGGTCAAAAGTTCCTTCATTGCAGATTTTACTGTCATAGACAGGGTTCTCAATTTTCCTAAATCTATAATTGATTTAACCTAAAAACAATATATTTTATTATACAATTTAATTTATTATTTAATTTTTATTTAAAAAGTCATTGTTTAGTAAAACAAGTTGTAAATTCAGATGTGCATTACTTGAACATTTTGCTTCCTTTTTACGATCAGCAAAAAAATTTGCTTCCTCGTGGAGACAGCATTAACATTGAAATAAACAAACATACATAAATAATATAATAATATAAACATTTCAGAATATAAAATTTTTTTAGCTAAAATATGAATTTTTTAACTTTCATTAATTCTATAATTTTAAATGAAATGTATAATTTACATGTACCAATCGATTCGATTTAATGCAAGGAATAAAAATTTTTTATGTATACATTTGAATTTAAAAATACACAAAATTTTATAACGAGTTAAAGATATTGTTTTCATAAAAAAGGGGTGCACACATACATACATACACACACATACATCTGGACAATTGATCAAAACTACTTACTACTTTCGTATAGTATTCTGTATCCATCAATTTTTCTATTATCTCATCATAATGTTCTTTTGTTTTTATCGGAAAGTCTGATAAACCCACGTCTTCATTTAAATAAGTAATTTCTTGTTGAGATGCTGTGCCTACTCGTGACGCGACATATTCACATATTACACCCAAGGTGTTGATTTTTTTGAACAGACAAATATCTTTTGGTGACACTAAACAATAATAAATACATTGGTTTTAATATGTAGACAAAGCAGAAATGAATTTTAAGATAGTTATGAGCTGTTTTCAAGATAAAGAAATTTCATAATAGGGTGTCAAACAAATCTAAGGAAAAAAATCCCCCGACTTTTAACTGACTTTTCCCTAACCTATAATAAGCTGAAAACCATTTATTCAAATTAAATTGAAGGAAACTTGGAGTAATTGAATTTTTTGTTTGTTAAAGTTTGGGACGGTTGAATTTTTAATTCAATAAATTTTGAAATAATTGAATTTTTCATTAATTAAAATCTTAAGTGTTTTTTATTGATTAAAATTTGAATTAATTAATTATCTATTGATTACAATTTGGAATAATTTAATTCGATAATGTTTGGAATCACTGAAATTGTAATTGGTAAAATTTCATAGAAATTGAATTTTTAATTATTTGCACTATATAATTGGATTCTAAATTAAATAATGTTTAGAACTACGGAATTTTTATTTAGTTAAAGTTTGTCGTAATTGAATATTAATATTTACTTATGAAAAAAATAAAACATTTTTTTGAAGTAAATAGTTATTTTAATTAATTATAAACAATTCTAAAAAATGTTCTGATTTCCCTGATTTTCCTGACCGTTTGTCACCCTTTAACTTGAAAATTTCTCATAATATATGTCATATAAATTAATATAATTATATATTAAAACAAGTTTTTAATAACTTAATAGAAAAATGTATGTTTCTTACTGTCCCAATCAGCTATTTCCTGTGGATCATCGCAAAATCTTGAACTTCGCCTTTTTTTTCCTCTACCAACATTCGCATGTTCTAAAATAAGAATATCATTTTTAAAAAAATTATAAATTATGTATACGAAAAATATTTAGGAGAAGCACAGCACATTTTTTTCTTTAAAGTAGGTGAAGGGGTGTATATTTTTTTGAGAATATGTGACTAAAAGCTACAAAAAATTATTATACAAAGTAATTACGTACTTAATATAATTAATATATTCAAAGTAAATTTTCATCATTATATCAATTAATTATTATTTTGTGCATACAAGACAAATATGTACAAATTGAAATAAATTGAATTTCACATTTAGTAAAGTTTAGATTCATTAAAGTTTCAGTGTCTTGAACTTAAGAGTTTATTTCGTATTAATTATAATTTAAATAAATTACATTAAACATAGAATAAAATTTCTGAAATTAAAATAAATATTTAATTGAAATTCAGATTAATTAAAATATATGACAGATTAAAATTAAGATTAATTAAAGTTTGTTTTGCTTGAATTTCACTTTTAAAATTAGAATGAAGTAAAAATTACATCGCTTGAAATTTTGATACATTAAATTTTGATTCTAATTTACCTATATTTTTCAGTTGACCATTTTCATCTCGGTCTTGATCCAAGTCCTGCACATTTGCACCTCGCGGACGATTGTCTAAAAAAAAATGAACCCACAGTAAATAAAGATTATGTTTGTTGATGATAGTAGACATTTTTGATGAAATAACACAAGTCGGAAAATCTAAATTATTCAGAAATCGATAAAAACTATTTTCTTGAAAAAAAGATTTTTTATTAATGATTCATTGATTAATTTTTTAATTAATATAAGTTATAAAAAAATTAATCAACTTGTATTGTTGCTACACAAAATTAAGTTAAAACCACAAAAAATAAAAAAAATCCCCTCCCCTACTGGTGCCCTCGTGATTTTTTATAACTTCGTGGTTCGATTTTAAAAAATAATCACTCAATGTTTATTTCAAATACTCTAGAATGAAATTTAATGAATTCTGAACTAAACTTTTTTGAAAAAAAAATTTTTTTTGAACTTAGAAAAATTTTTGAACAAGGCAAACGTGAGAGCAAAACGCGGGGGCTTTATATTGCTTAAAATATTTTTTTCGGCTTGAAAAACTCTTAATTTCTTTTAAGTCCTTAATTATTATTATTATCAACAATTCAAAGAAATTTTATAATATATTTAATTAATATATTTTCAGATTCGTTTCAAACTCGTTAACAAGGTGTTTTAGGGGTCATTTATCACAAATTTTAGCAGATTATCGGACTGCACTTAAATAATTAAAAGAATTTATTAAATTTACGTTTGAGAATCACTCACCATTTATTTCTGCTTCTTTAGAAGGGGATTCATGATTTTCTGTATACTCAATTTGATTGTCTGTCGAAATTTCATGAGTTTCATGAAATTCCACTAGAATTTCTTCTCCTGAAAAATTTTCTGCTATTGCAGTGGATGCAATTTTTTCTGACTCTGAAATGAAATAAATATAATTTATGAAAATTCGAGACATTTGAGATAAATATTATAATTAATTAAATTAAATGATTTATTCATTATAATTAACTTGGAAATTCTTTGAAAATAATATAATAAATTAATACTCATACTTACTTTGCTCTGAAATATTTTTATTTGGGTTTTTTAATTGCGAAGTGAATTTTCTATTTATCGACGTCCTATTTGAATCATGATCTCCATCCGTAAAATCACTATCAAGAGTTTTAGCTTTTCGCGAATGTCTACTTCCTTTTAAATTTTGCATATTCTGATCATCATCCGTTTCAAGCTCTGAAAGACCGGCTACATAAAAGTCACATTTTTTCATGGCATCTTGTAACGTAACTGTGAAGTAGTAATTTTTTTATTAATTTTATGTATAGTGAAGTAAAATGTTCTTAATGTGGCTTTTAAATAATTTCAATTCATATTTTTTTAAAATAAAATGCAAAGTTTGTTAATTTTTTTTAATTAAACCATGTTACTAGGTAAAATAAGTGAAATTAAAAAAAAAGTTAAATCCGTCAAATATAACCAAACATAATACCAACGGAAGTTGACTGTTGGGCAGGGCTCTATTTTCAAGACTCCAAAAAAAGTAACTTTAAAAACTGTATGTATTAAAGTATTAAAGTATCTCTTCAAAAATTAAATTGTTTTCGATGTTTTGCTACATCTCTATCAAAATTCAATTATTATTAAACTTGTACCTGAAATATTTCGCATAATTTATTTTTTTTAATTATTATAAATATTGTTTTTGAAAATTCAACAATTAAAAGCATTTTTTAATTAAGAATTTTATAAAATTTATTTATTGTCTGGTATTTGTAAAATTCTTTAATAATTCAAATTTCTTTAGTTTTCTATTTTAATTTGTTGTCAATTTAATTCTTTCTAATAATTTTAATAAATTTTTTCGAAAATTTAATTACTTAAAAAACAAAACAAAAGTTCCAAAAAAATGTAATTTAATATTGTCTAAAATGTATAAACTAAAATTTCAGTACTACTTCAAATTTAGAAAAATATACCTCCATGAAGTTAGCGTCGACGCTCAGCGCCGAAAATTGTTTTTCATAGGATAAAAAATGTCAAATCATTTTCTTTTAAGATTTTCGGTCCAAATAATGCATTGAGAAATAATTTTCAAGGTATTTTGAGGATCCAGAACCTTTTTAAAAATAATTTGAAATTTTTGGTCTCGTGAATTTAATTAATATCCTTGAACATTCAATTATTTGAGACAATTGTTAATTCAAAAATCTTTAAAATTCTTTAATTGACGAAAATTTGAAAATAATCGATAGCAATTGAAATCTTCAAAAATCTTGATTTATAAGATTCTGAAATTTAAATATTTTAAAGTTTTTTTTATATTTATATTCTTCGCTGAATCAATTATTTTGTATAATTTTAATGACGTTATCTACAAATTCAATTATTTAAAAATTCTTTAAAATTCTTCAAAAATTCTTCATCGGAATTTGGAATTTTTCAAAGTGAAAAAAATTCAAGAAGAAATCTATGTTTTCAAGATTTTTAAAAATCGCTTTTGCAATCACGAAAAAAGACCTAATCTACAACTTTTAAACGCTGTTGTATAAAATTTTTAAATAAATAATAAGTAATAAAATAAAATGTAAATGAATTCTAAATAATAAATTTTGAAATAAATATTTAAAATCTTTAATAAATTAAATTAAAATTGATAAATAATCCTTTTCAAAAAAAATACAAGCTTCTAAATATTTTTAAAGGTCAATTTTTTAAAAAAATTTACTCACTAGCGTTGCGCAAATGCTTGATAACGGTATAAGGTGTTCCATTTGCGTCTTTGCACCACTTAATATCTCGTTTACAATTTGAAGTTAGTAATAATCTGGTTAATTGCTTCTCGTTCTCGTAAGGTGGGTAGAAACTGGATACTATTTTATTATTTTCATCACAAATACCCCACTCAATTCGGATAATTGCAACACCATCTTCAAATTCCACAACGGCGAAAACCTGATCGCTCATGGTTGCAACTTGTAAAGAAAATATTTAAACAGAAGTTAATGTTAACTTTTGACTGCCAAATATTTAAACAGAATTTCGTCGTACAAAGTAGAAAATTTTTAAATAAATATTTTTCTTATTTAATAAAATCAAATTTCTTTTCACATTTGCATTTCTAAAGTGTGTATAATGTTAAAAAGCATTTTATAAAAATAGAATTTAGTTTGGAAGTTAAATTTTAATGAACTATTCTTATTAAACAGCGGCATTTGTTTCGACAAAAATAATTTGAAAATAATAGAAAATTTTGTTAATTGATAGTATTAAGTTTTTAATGCCTTCTTTTTCCATAATTTTCTATATTAAATGGATTTAGAGTAAAACTCTGCAACTACTCAATACAATCGATTAATTTAATTATATGTATTCTTTTTTCGAGTTTATTGAAATAATTTTCTTTTAATTAATTTGGAAAATAAATTTACAAAATTACGTTCGGTTTATTTAATGGTTAACAATTTTTATATTTATTTTGACCTTTGAAGTTCATTTAAATTTAATTAATTTCAGAAAATTCTATGAATTTACCAGGAAACGCTTTGCAGAAATAAAAAATAGAATACTTAATTTTTCTTTATTGAAAAATATTAGATTAAAATGAGAAACTTGTCTTGAGACAATTAAGATTTTTTTACACAACTGTAGAATAAAACAATATATTTATATTTTTTTCGAAATTTAGAATTGCAAACGTTTCTCAACACCACGTGCAATTTGAGGTTATTAAATTGATTTTAACTTTGCGATGTAAAAATAAAAAAATTTCTGGCAGTACACTGATAAATAAATTAAAAATTAAAATAAAATATCTTACCTTTTTGCCCGATTGCGTAGATATAAACAGATACAACAAATACACAAAATTCTTGCTGTGAAGCACTGAAAGCGCATATGACGGTGTATGGCGGCTTATTGCTTTTGAAACAGTTGAAAGTTGAGTCGTCTGCTACAATCAGACGCTGGTTTCTCGCGACTTTGCCCGCAAGATTGTCATTTGAATATAAAAAAATTATTGGTCAGAATTTGACCCATTTTCAAGAAATGTTATTATTCCACGAATAGGAGGTGTTTTGAGTGTTATTGTGATTGGTTGATCTAACGGCATATTAGGACGAAAAATCTAAACTGAAATTAATTCTTGTGTAAAAGTTCCGTGAGCGTATGTGTGCATCAACAACGAAACATTCTATTCATCGCATTTTTAAAAGGTAAAAAGTTTTTCTCTTCTTTGATTTTTTAGTGCTTTTTTAATGGTTTTGTGACATCAGAAATACTAATTTAATTTTTTATTTCCACCCAAGTATAGTATAAAGTATGTATTATAAAAATTGCGTGTTAAATTGATTGGTTGTATATACACGACTGCGTGCTGAAATTTGAGGTTAGGATTATTTTACGTTTCTGTTTTCAGCTTGTGTGGAAAAAAATTACTTTTTAACTCTTTCTTAATAATTTCATGTTTACATTAGTTGAGACAATATTTTTTTTCAATATAAAAACGTAATATCAGTGTCAAATTAAATTTTCTAGATAAATTAAAAAATTATTAAAATAAATAACTTCTTATTAGATTTTTGAAACAATATTTTACAATAAAATTTGTACTTTAAAGAAGTAGCAAAAAATATCACTATTGTTAATCCTCCACGCTTTTCTGTGTTCAATGATATATACATAGAGATATATACGAAGATTTGGCAATATGGATCAAGAAATAAATACGGGATCTGGGAATCCAATACAACAAGTATTGCAGGAAAATACGACTAATCAAGGAACCCATGTGACAAACATACTTCAGTCGTCTCAACATCAGGAAACCCCGAAAGAATTAGCCCAACCGAATGTTCCTGGAAATAGTAAACGGCCAAAAGGTAATGTTTATTAATCTAAAAAAATGTTAAATAATTTTCTGCTATTTTCAAAATAAAAGAACCAAATTTAAAGAATCTTCATAAAAGTGGATGTTAAAATTTAGTACTTTAAAACAATAATAATTTAATGAATACTAAATTAAATGGCTTTTCCGTATTCATATATTTGTTAAAAGTAAAAATAAAATTCTCAAACGCAAAAAAATATCTTAGAAATACAAAAAAAGGAAGACATAATTATCAAAAGTAACTTATCAAAAACACTACTTATGTTCATAAGTTAAATGCTAGTTAAAGTACTAAATTACATTTCTGAAATATAGTAACACATTTTTTATCAATAAAATTACAGTAAACTTCTTGAAAAACTTAAATTTGTTTTTTTTTGTTAATTCTCCATTTTCAGTATTCTTCAAAATTCAATTAATTTTTAAAGCTTTTTATTTTTGAAACCTTTCGATGCGAAGACACGAATTACGTTCGGCCAATTATAACAATTTTTCGCGGTTGAAATCCTCAAAAGCAATTATTATTTTTTCTGGTTCATTAATTTCAATTTTTCCAATTTTTTCGCCTCAATAATAATAATTTATTCAATTTTCTAAATAATTTGGTCGTTGTTTAAATTTAGAATAATTTCATCATCCAAATCTTTTGCTATTATAATTGAAGGGTAGAATGACAAAAGGGGTCAAGCGCCAATTTATCGAAAATGAGGTTTTTGCATAAAAAAATCAAGAAAATTCATTTACACATTTCTGTAGAAGGATTTCCTTTTTCATTGCGTATTTAAATCAGTTTTTAATAAAAATTAAATTAATAAAATAGCCTCAAATTTACTTTATTGCAACCTGATTGAAAAACAAAAGAAAGTGGTGAGTCAATAATATTATCAAAATAAAAAAAAAATTATTTTTTTAGGTTTTATTTTAATATTTTATTTTAATTTTATTTTAATAATATTTTAATTAATAAAATTAATAATAATAATAATGTATTTTCAATTTTAAACAATTTTAAAATCATTTTGTTATTAATTTTTAAATATTTTTATGGTTATACTAAGTGAACAATTGAATTTAAAGATGAAAGTATTGCTCAATTCCAAAGCAAGCAATTAATTCGTAATTTTCTTGAAAACAAACAATTTTTTAAAGGAATTTTTTTTCTATTCATTTCGTTGATTCCATAGAAAGAAACTAATTTTCCAGTTTTTCTTTAAACTGTATATTTTTTTTATAATTAATGTTTAAAGAAAATGTGCGCAGTTGATATAACCTCAAGGAACCACAGTTTTTTTTAATTTTATCGTTAATATGTAGGTTTATTTCAACAAATTGTTGTTTATTTATTAAAACATACTAATATATCGAAACGGTTTTCTCAGTTTTTTTTTAAATGACCTGCAAAATTTTTAAAAATGTTTTTTTTACTTCCTGTAAAAACAGTGAATTGGCGCTTGACCCCTTTTGTCATTCTACCCTTCAATTATTTCTCTTTTCTACGAAATTTTTTTTAAATTTCAGATAACTTCATGGCACATTTTGTAACTTCATTAAAATTTTGTATTTAAAAAAAAAATTTTAATTACAGATATAAACTTTGGTTTTTGCAAATCTTATTTTTCTTATTTATTAGAAGTAAAACTATACTGAATTTTTTTCTTTTAAAATGGTCCTCGAGGAATCTATGAGCAATTTTGTTACCTTTAATGTAAAAAATATTTAAGTTCGAAATTCTGACTTTACAATTGTTTTATTCACAAATATGTTTCTTGATCGACTGTGCCGCGCATCCAATATACATATATTGCAAAGAGCAGTCACAGTTCTACGACAACAATTGAAACTGAAAATTATTTTTTCAGTTCCTGACTCTCGAATTAAGAAGCGTCGAAAATACAAATTTTGCGGTTACTCGGAAAGGCACTTTAGACGTATCATTAGTAATAAAAAGAAAGGAAATTGTCAATTTCTTCAAAATACCGGGGAGATAAATGATAATTCCATCAAACCATCAGTTTCAATAAACCCTTCTTCATCAAATGTTGAAGATATATGTAATTCTAACAAGGGAACGCCAACTACACCATTCATTTCCAGTTCATTAAGTAAATGTGCCACAGACGCTTTTAGTACTCCTGAATCTGACGACGATGAGCAATTTCCTTTTATTAAATCAGACGCGATAAAGACTGCAGACAATAAAAAAGTTTTTAATTTCGATAAAAATTTTAGCAAAGAAACAGTAGGTGAACCACTGACTTCTAATAGATTAAATAAAACGGCAACCAGTACTTTTAATACTACCGAATCAGATGAGTATGAGCAATATTCTTTTAAAACAGAAACAATTAATTTCGAGGACAATAAGGAATTTTGTAATTTCGATGAAATCTCTGACTCCTCTTCAGTAGATTTAACTGATTTTGAAAATCAGAAAGATTCATCAGATGGCGAAGTTCTCGAAGAGAATATTTCTGACAATGCATCAAATGAAACCGGGAACGCAGAAATTTTCGACGAGGAAAGTAAAAAAAAAACGAGTTTTATCAGCATGTTACGTGATTGGGCTCTGACGTACAAAATCACATTAGTAGCTCTGACGGCATTAATGTTGATTTTGAGAAACTACACTGAACATACGCACTTACCTCTCGATGCAAGAACTTTATTAAAAACTGAAAGATATACAGAAACATGTCAAATTAGTTGTGGTGAATATCTCCATTTTGGATTGGAAAGGGCCGTGCGATCAATTGTTCGAGAATATAAAAGAAAAGGAATAACCTTGAAACACGTTAGATTAGGTATAAATGTTGACGGTTTACCCATTTATAAATCAAGCAACGAAGGACTCTGGCTTATTTTATGTTCAGAGATAAATTCCAAGCAAGTTTATACTGTTGGGGCTTTTTTTGGAAGGGGTAAACCGAAAGAAGCAAATGAATTCCTAAAACAATTCGTCGACGAGGGTATTAAAGTCATAAACGATGGACTTAAAGATGAAAACGTTCGTGTAACAATTGAATTTTTAAGCTGCGATACTCCAGCAAAAGCTTTTGTTCTGTATTTGAAAGGTCACACAGGTTATGATAGTTGCACCAAGTGTGATATAGAAGGTGTCTATGCTCAAGATGAGTCGGAAGAGCAAAGGAAAAAGCCGAAAGGAAAAAAGAAGGGTAACGTCAGTTTTCCCGGGACTGGTCCTTTTAAATTGAAGACTGATGAAGACGAAATTGAATCAGATGTTTATCCAATTTTTGCTGACCTTCCAGGATTTGGATTTATATCTTCGGTCCCCTTGGACTACATGCATTTGATTCTTCTAGGTGTCATGAAACGTCTGATAACTCTTTGGATAAAAGGACCGGCTAAAGTGAGGATATCAATGAATCAAGTAGATAATATTTCGAAAATGTTATTGAAGTTACGTCACAGCTGCCCTGTGGAATTTGCAAGACGTCCTAGGGGACTTTCAGACTATGTACACTGGAAGGCCACTGAATTTAGAACCTTTCTCCTGTACACGGGTCCTATTGTTCTAAAAAAAGTTTTGAAATCTGATGTATATGCACATTTTTTACTGTTTCATAGTGCAGTTACAATATTAGTTAACGAAAATCATATTCGTGACGCTACAAATATTGATTATGCACATGATCTCCTCACCCAATTCGTTGCAGAATTTCCAAACGTTTATGGCAAGAGATACGTAAGTCAAAATGTGCACAATTTATTGCACATTTGTGAATGTGTAAAACGGTTCGGTTCCTTGGATAAATTCAGCGCTTTTAGGTTTGAAAATTATATGTTGACAATTAAAAACATGGTCCGAAAGGGAGAAAAACCTCTGCAACAATTGTCAAGAAGAATTGGCGAAAAGGAAAAAGCCGACGAGGGAAAAGTAACAACTGATTTTCCGTATAATACATCAAGAATAAACCTACAAAAACAGCACCACGATGGACCACTCATCAGGGAAACACCTTCTAATGTAGAACAATTTAAAATAATGAAAAATGAAGCTTTTACTATTAATTGCAATGAATCGAAAAATGCTTGCGTTTTATTGAAGGATAGAAGTTTCTTCGTAGTAGAAAATATTGTAAAGCTGAAAACTGGAAAAATTTGCATGATTGGAATTAAATATTTAGCAGTTGATAAATTATACGACAATCCTGATTCAAATCAATTTAATATGAATATCGCAAAAAGTGTCAATTCAGAAAAGCAATTAATCGAAATGGAAGATATTCACACAAAAGTCTGGAAAGTACCGTGTGCGAGAGGCATAATGACCATGCCTTTGGCGCATAATCCTTAAATGAAAATCACAGAAAATCGAGGTTTTTCAAGACATTCCCAATTGCAGTTAACATTTTCAAAATAGTAAGTTACTTTCTTTTTTGTGTATTTGATAGTATAATAATATTCAATTGAAAAATGTATTAATTTGACATTTATTTTTTTAACATTAATTTTTTTTTTTATTTTATTTTAATATTTTTTATATTAAAAATCATTAATTTAATATGAAAACTTCTCTAATAAATTGAAAAAGCAATCAAATTTCAACAACAAAAAAAACATTTACATATTTTGAATTCTAAAATTACCTACATATTTTTAGTTTTATTTAAAATATAAAATTTTTTTAACAAAATTGTACCATGTAACAGAAAAATTTTTTGATTTAAAGAAATATTAAATTAAAAATTTTTTTAAAAAATTAAATTCTATTTAAAACAGCACAAATGTTAAAGAAAATTTTTTTATTTAAAAAAAAGATTAAATTTAATATTTAAAAAACAAATAGGATTTCATTTGAAACAGTAAAAATAAGCCTTTCAGAAACAGATAATTTATAATACCTTTTTGTGTATTAAAAAAAATTATTTAAAAAGAAGTTAAAATTAAATTTTGTTTTCCATTTCAAATTTTTTTGTTATATTGCCTCCTATTTCATCTGCTTTGAAATATATTTGTTTTCAACATTTTTCAAACTATTTTGAAAATTTTTCACCTTTTTTATATTTTACTCCAATTTATCGTAATTTTATTCAAAAATTCAATTATTCTAAATTTAAATTAATTTGTAATTTGATTATTCCATATTTTAATTAATTAGAAATTTAATTTCAATTTAAAATGTTTTAAAGGATTGAATCTGTTAACAACTTAAAACGTTTGATAATTTAAATTGCAAAAAATTACGAATCTTTATTATATGAATTGATTTTTAAAGAATATTTAATTAAATTTTTTAAAATTAATTAAATTTTAGAGTAGAGTGAAAGTCAAG
Source organism: Leptopilina boulardi (assembly GCF_019393585.1). Taxonomy (NCBI): domain Eukaryota; kingdom Metazoa; phylum Arthropoda; class Insecta; order Hymenoptera; family Figitidae; genus Leptopilina; species Leptopilina boulardi. The sequence goes on along the minus strand of NW_026137669.1, from coordinate 633,705 downwards.
ATTTTTAGAAATAATTCCATTTCAGGACATTGAACTTGAAATTTATTCTAAATTTTAATTATTAAAAATTTCTGTTTACTAAGTTTATATAAAAATTGGTACTTAAAGATTGGAACATAATCTGGCATCTCAATTTTAAAAGATATAATTTTCATTTAATTTTAATCAAACTCAGATTCAATCTAAACAAATTTTAATTTATCTAAATTATAATTAAATATTCATTTCTATTAATTAAACATTTTTTTATATATAGTAAATAATTAAATAATGATCTATTCATTTATTCATTCAAATATCTATTCATGTATTTTCGAAAAAATTTATCTTTTCATTTATTTAAAAAATCTTTATTTTAAATTTATTGTTTTTTCGTACGAGAATTTAGATTTAAAAATTCGGACTTGAATTTAATTTGATGACAAACACTTATGCAAAAGTGACAAGCGGAAAGGACTGGATGTCAGAAATAGTATCGAGCATCGCTTGTAAAGAAGAACTCGCCGAAGGGGTACGTAATTTGTAATGATTAAAAAATTGAATCCATCTTACATTGAATAATTAAAAAAACGCAAGTAAAATTTCATTTTTTTAATCAGATGCACAGTGATTTTAAGAAACATCTAATGGATGACGAAAAGAGACATGAGTTTGAAACCTTGTTGAAAAAATTGTTGGATTGTGTCGTTTTTGGAAGCCGATTCACGTATTATATTTGAGATGGATTGACGTTACGAAACGCTTTTTTAAACGTTATAGACAGTTGCATAATGCTAGTCAAAAATACGTCGATTTTCGGGCATTATTTGTCCAGGAAAGTGATTTTTTTTAAAACTCGAGAAGAGACTGAAAAAATCAACCAAAAACACTGAGGGTGAGGAAATATCCGAAGAACTTGACGTGAAATAATTGAATGCAATTTAAAAATTGTACTCAATTATTGCACATAACTTTTTTTCATTGTATATTATATAAATTACGGAAGAACAAGAATTGTTTACTTACGATATTAATGTATTTATTTACTGTTTCAGGATTTGAAGAATTATATTCAAAATTATCCGGATTCTTTTTGACAGTGATTTAATGACGCGCACTATTCAAAGTGATGTTGAGTATTTAACAAGCATCAGGAGTAGTTAAAATAAACAGGTATTTTTCCTCCATTATTAATTAATTTTTTGCTAACAATAATTTATTGTACTTAGGTTTTAATTATTGCTTTTATGTTTCTTATTTAATTGTTGTCTTTTGCAATAGACCGGCGAATGCACCAAGCAATTGGAAAGATCAGTGAAACAAGCACAACAATCAAAAGAGATCTTATTCAATACATACTGGTCGCCTTGACTGCGGTCTGACATCTGAAAATTCACCTCACGACTACTAAGTATTTTAATTTTTATTCAAGTTTTTAGGATTGATACAAGTCAATAATTAAAAAAATGTTAATCTAATGCGAGGGTCATAGATTGTCACCTATTCATTTATTTTCATCTTTTTCAATAATTTGCCACATATTTCATCTATTTTGTTAAATTCCTCCCTTGTTCACCTGTTTCGTGAATTTTTATTTGTTTTTACATTTTTGAAGTCTAAATTTCAATCTGTCAAAATTAAAATTAATAAAAATTCAATTTCAAGCCACTATCAATTTTAAATTAAATGATTACAAATTCTAAAGAATTAAAAGAGCAATATTATTCCACATGACATTTAATTTAAAACTCAATTATTTACCAAATTTTAATCACTTTAAATTCATTTATTCCACAATACAATCAATTGAATAATCCAATTATTCCAAATTTTAACCCACTAAGTAATTAATTCTAATTTTATTCAATATAAATTATATATTTTTATAGAAAACAATTAAATTTTAGAAGATTCGAACTTTAAATTTTTCTTCATTAGAATTACTGTATTTTTTATTAAAAAAATGTTAGGCAATAATTTAATTTTTGCATAATTTTTAATGAAAAAACGTTTTAATTAATTAAGTATTAATTTAAATAATTGAATTTTTGATAAACAATATTAAAATTATTAAAGATTGAAATGGAATTTTAGATGGAAATTTAAGAAATTATGAAATTTTGACCCTGGAAGCGGGAAAATTATTTACTTTTCAGGGAAGAGGGGGCAAAAAACTTCGCTTTTGTGGTTCACTTTTGCACCGTGTAGTAGTACGTAAGTAATGCATCCTCAATTTCATTTCAGCGCTCTTTCCTTGAATGATGTTTTTTGAAAATCAAGTTAAATATAATTTTTATTACTCATTTTCAGAATCATCAAGACACCTACATCAAAATGAAGCACAAAGCAGCGTTAACTACTGGATTGAAGACTGGCTGGTTCAGTGTTCCAATTCAATTAAACGAGACAAGTATGTATGTTTATTCTTAGGTATCTTACAGAATCATTTCTGAAAGTATCAATTTCTTATAAAAGTAAGCGACAAAGACTTTATTCAAAATATTATGGTGTGATTTTAATATTTTTTCTGCACGCAGAAAGAAAGAGGAAAAAAGGCAAGAAAAAGAGGCGGAACAAAATTTCAATTTTCCTGAATTTGAAGACGAAAACTCTGAATAATGGTTTTGGAATTCAATTTAAATTGAATCGATTCGAACTGTAATTGCTGCTTAAGGGCGACTAAGGAAAATATATTTATTATGCAGAACGTGTTGATATCTATAATGGTATATAAAATGAGAATATTTCATAATACTTTTTCGTAAGTCGATAAAAACTTATTAAAAACCATGTATTGTGTTTAAGGCTCTGAGAATATTATTATGTTAATTCTCAAAAAAAATATTGAAAGGAATCTTAAAGAGAGCTTACAATATATCAACACCGAATTAAGAAAAGGTAAAACTATTTATTTTTCCACATTGAAGACAATTATGTTTTGACTCAAAAAATACAATTTTGATGATTTGAACTAAAAGTTATTGTCTAAAATGAATAAAAATAATCTCCAAATTAAATCAGTATTAACAAATTTTTAAAAGTAGAGAAAACGTAATTTCATAGAAGAATGTTTCTCTTAGTGTAATGCTAAAATAGTGATTGACGTCAATAATTGAATATAAATTAATTTCATTTAAATTTAAATTGAAAAAATTTTCAGCTTTTAAATTTAGTCATACATATTTTTAACTAAATTATACGTTTCTTTCTCTTAAAAATTTGTGGAGCCTGATTTCTGGAAATTAGTTTTTTATTCAGTTTTTCGACAAATAATAATAATAGAATAAGAAAAAAATAATAGAATTTGTTTTTCAATGTATTGTCGAGTGACGAGAAACTGATAAAGGAGGGATGAAAAAAGTATTTAAAAAATTAATTTATTAATCTTTTAAAAAAGATGGAAAAATTTTAAGATTAAAAAAAATTTTTTAAAATTCAGAATTTTTTCAGGACGCTTAATTAATGTCGGTTTTCTATTTTTTCAGTTTTCAAGGTTTGGTAGCCATTCCGAATTGTATTCCAAAGGTAATTTTGATGACTGGTTTCTAAGAATTCATCTGCTCATCTTTTGCGACCGTCGACTCCACCCTGATTATAAACGAGGAATACTGGCTTTCTTTTTCATGAATTCTAAGAGAATAAAGTCAGTGTTACAATTTAATAAAAACATTTTTTGAAAAGTGTATTATTTAAAATTTAAGGTATTTTTAATAATGAAATTTAGTCATTATTTTACGGATATTTTTAGATGAAAGTTTTATACAAATTTTATAAAACGGAATTGTTATGTAACAAATTTTTGTAGAAATTCTGGTAGATCTTTTTAACAATAATTTTATTAACCTAAAATTCCATTTAAGGTAATTTATTTCAAATAAATCTTCAGATTGTTACAGTTTTCGTTTCACCGAACATTATAGACAAAATTTATGTTAATTAAAATATTTATTTAACAGAATTATTATTTATTATATACTCAGGATAATAAAAATAGTTACTAAAAAGAATTTTAAATTCTGTAATTTATAAATTAATTTATGTAATAATTCCACATGAATAATAAATAACAAGTAAATATACATAAAACTACAAACGCTTAGAAATATCTATTTTTACGCCTTCCTGTATTTGATTATGTGTAATTTTAAGTAATTTTTGTAATTTATATTTTTTCATTTTAATTTTCCGCATTTATGCTTTCTTTAAGTTTCCAAAATATTTAATGATAATATTTAACAAATTTTGCTTTTTCAATTTTCTCAAACATTTCTGCACAATATGGTAAAAATCTTTAGGTCCATTATTTCATGAAACTTGCAATGCAATATTCAATCAAGTTTTGCGCCAAACCCTGTTTATGTGCGGACATTTAAACATCGACACAAACTTGTATGGGCTTTGCCACTCAAGTTTCCGAATCTCGCCGTGCGAGGCGCTGTCAACTTTAAGGAAAGTTTCGGTGCTGTGTGGGTACGAAGTTGCCGATTATAATTTTTTTTATAGAAACTGTCATTAATTATTAAAACCTGAAGGTTAAGTTTTAATGTTTATTTCGAGACACAAAAATGGATCCAAAAAAATTCATTCTGAAAAAAGATAAGATGCGAGAGAAAAGAAAAATAGAAAAGGAAAAAAGAGAAAAGAAATTGGAAAGTTTACGAATATTAAATTTAAATAGAAAAAAGTCTATGAAAATCGTATGGTAAATTTTAAAAATTACAATTTTACATTTTTAAAACAATTCACTATAATAAAAATCTATTTTAAAATGTAATGTAAATATTCAAATAAAAAATTCATATATCTAGTTAATTTTTGACACATGCTTTTATACCCAGTGCATTATTTCAGAATTTTATTATTCACATAAATATTGAAAATATTAAACGAATTTTATGGCTTTTTAAAATTATAACCCCTTAGAAAATTCTCTTCAACTGTTTTTTATCCTAAAAAGCAAACACCTGTTGAATATTTTTTTGTTACAGGTTAAAAATAATTCTCAATTTTAAATATTTATAACTTTTTGAAGACAACTTGTTTTATCTGTCCACTTGTATAATTGGAAAGCTTAGTTCTTGAAGTTTATGTAGACAGAGTTTCAATACTGTGCTCAAAAACAAAAAAAAAAATTTTTTCTTATTGAAAAGTTAAAGGTTTCAAAGATATGCCCTTATGGGTAAGATCTCAATTATTTGTGACGATACGATATGAGATTATAAAAACAAAAGTATATAGGATCGCTTGTTTGCTCTCATTTCTCGATTTTCTCGCTGTTACACTATAAAGAATTATGCAAATTTTTTAAACTTTTTTGCTTATAGGGGTAGTTTTTAAGTTAGGGGTAGAAACTCAGAAATCGCATCGGTTCAATGCAAAAGACTTTATATTGAGAAATAATGTTTTGTATACAATTATCTAAATTTTTTCCTCTTTTAAAATGTTTTTAGGGTTCCGTACTCGGTTCGGAACCCTATTAATATCGGTTTTTTTGAAATCGTGTACCCCCCCTTAGCGGTCACACGAATTTATCTAGAGGGCTGAAAATTGGTACACATATGTATTTTCGCGTGTAGATTACAGGAAAAATATAGCGAACCTGAGAGGAATTGATTATCATAGCGTTGTCAAGGAAAAACCATGAATTTTTACGAAAAATGCCTAAAAATGACTATATACCCCTCCTCTAGCAGCCACATCTTTTGACATAAAGAGCTCAAATTTGGTACACTTACGTATTTTAACGTGAAAATTAAAGGAAAAATATAGCGAACTTGATTCGGATCAATTTACATAGCGTTGTCAAGGAAAAATCAAAAATTTCGAAAAAAATGATTTATTCTCCCTAGCACACATAATATTCAACCCAAACTGTTCATATTTAGTATACAAATGTATTTTTACGGGAAAAATACAGGGAAAAAAATTGATCACGATTAGAGTTGCTGATTAACTTTTTATCAAGTTTTTCAAGAAAAAATGACAATTTTAGGAAAAAAATGTATTTTTCTACCAAAAACGAACAAAATTTTATTTAAAGGGATTTAAATTTATATATTTTAACGTATTTTTACGTGTAGATTACAAAAAAAATATAGCGAGCATGATTGGAGTTGATAATAATAGCATTGTCAAGGAAAAACCATGAATTTTTACGAAAATTACCTAAAAATGACTATGTACCCCCCCCCTAGCAGGCGCATCTTTTGACATAAAGAGCTCAAATTTGGTACATTTACGTATTTTTACGTAAAAATTACAGGAAAAATATAGCGAACTTGATTCTGATCAATTTACATAGCGTTGTCAAGGAAGAATCAAAAATTTCGAAAAAAATGATTTATTCTCCCTAGCACACATAATATTCAACCCAAACTGTTCATATTTGCTGTAAAACTGTATTTTTGCGTGAAAAATACAGGGAAAAAATGTAAGCGCGATTTTTGAAGAAAAATGATAAATTTCAAAAAAAAATGTATTTTTCCGCAAAAAACGAAAAAAGTTTTTCTAAAGTGATTCAAATTTAATAAATATTTATTCAAGTTTAATAAATTAAAAATTTAATTTAACAGACAACTAAATTAAACTACAATTTATAAATTTTAAAAAACAGCTTTTTAAATTATTTGTATTATTTGAGGGGCTGATAGTAAAAATGGTTTAAAATAACATTGGGAGCAAAAGTGGGATAAGTGACTTGGGAGCAAAAACGGGTTAAAATGATTCGTTTAATTTATTGATAAATTCATTATATTATCGATTAAAAAATATTAACAATAGGAAAAATGCATATTTTATTATAATTAATATTTTTTAATCGATAATATAATGAATTTATCAATAAATTACACGAATCATTTTAACCCGTTTTTGCTCCCAAGTCACTTATCCCACTTTTGCTCCCAATGTTATTTTAAACCATTTTTACTATCAGCCCCTCATTTGTTATCATTAATGGTTCATATAAATATTAAACAAGTGTAAAACAAATTATTCTAAATTTTTCAGCTTCACAGAAAAAAACCTGGTCTCAAAATGAGTAGTTATTCATTTTGAAGTGAACCATAAATGATCCAGGTTGGTGGCGCCACTGTCTATGTCGATTATCATAGGCTTATTTTGAGTTTCAACAAAAAGGAGACTAGGTTTTTTCTGTGTTGAGATGCATAATTAGTTACCTCTACGTGGTGCGTCTTGGAAACAATATCATTGAAAGTTGTTTCCTTTAAATAAACAAAGTTTCTTTTTTTCTAACAAGAATTTTAATGCACTAATATTTTAAAGCAAAACTTGAGACTAACATTAATTATTTCAATGAAATTGGCAAAATACTAATCTTCAAAAGATTTAATTAAATTATAAATTAATTAATAATAAGAATTAATAAACAAAGAGCCTCGGCAAAAAGTCCCCCTTTTTCGTACCTCGAATTTTGAAACTTTTTTTATGCCAAATGGTTACATATGATGACCCAATAATCCCTGCAAAATTTCAAGATGAGAATGTTCCCCCTTTCCGAAATACAGGGGGTCAAAGGGGGCCATGTCCAAAATTAGAATATGCAATATAATCGAATAATAATGTTAAAAAAAATCAGACCAAATGGTTCCCTTAAGATTTTCGTCTGCTGATTACGAATGTGATGTCCGTTTTTAAAAATTCAAAATGGCGGATCCAATATCGAGGGTTCCGTACTCGAAACGAATTTATTTGGTATAAAAACTCATGTTTAAAAAATATGTGTTGTATGTAAAATAATATATGTGATACAAAAAGGAACAATTTTTTAAAAAAATTTAAGAAAATTGTTCCTTCTTTGGTATAAAAACAAATGTTTAAAAAATATGTGTTTTATGACAAATAATATAAGTATAGCCCAGTATAGGTGATATTTTTTAGGTAACAGTTGAGGTAAAAATTACAAAAAAAATTTTTTTGAAAAACAGAAAAATTTTCCAAGAAGAGAACATTTTGCTTCCTCATTGTATGAAGCAAAAAATTTGCTTTCTCGTAGAGGAATCAATAGATTTCTCCAATTCAATTGATTGATTTAAAACATTTCGAGTTGAACACTGCTTTAAATTAATAAAAATTTTTGAAAAATTATAAATTAAGAAAATTTTAATTAATTTTGGGTGTAACATATACTTTATATATACGAATCGATTCGTTTCAATGCAAGGAATACAATTATTTTATGTATTAACTTTAATTTAAATAAACACAAAATTTGTAAGCTGAAATATGAATTTTTGATTTTTCAATTTTCATTAATTCTTAAAATTTAAATCAAATCTATACTTTACATATACGTACCAATCGATTCGTCTTGACGTAAGGAAGATGATTTTATTATAATTATATCACCTTAAATTTTTCTATTTAAAAATTTTTTCAATTAAAAAAGAAATTTGGAAAAAAGACGAGCCAGACACGGCTTTATTTTGGCCCTAGTTTCAGAATTTTCTGGTTTCGTTCATGTGTGCAACCGAAAGTTGAGTTTTGTTGTACGGTGTTTTAGTTGGAGGTTTTTCAGTCATTCATTGCAAATCTAAAGTCAGTTAAAATTAACAACTGTCAGCCATTTTGAATATCTTACCTCGGATACGTAATCACCGACCTAGAAAACCCCCAAATAACGAATTTTAAGCAAATTAGACCGATTTTTACAAAAGTTGTCCGCCATTTAAAATTTTTTAAATCTGTCGTTGGATTCGTAATCTGCGACTTTGAAAACCCCCGAGTAATAAGTTTGAAGCAATTTTAAATTCATATATTGTACCTTCTTCCAATCGAATGATAAAGCAAACGAAAAGATTGAAGGATAGTAAAAATTTAAAATTTTTCCATACATTTTTCTATATTATGCCGGAAGTCGAAAACATTAGTACGAAAGTAGGAAAATTGTATATTTTTTCTTGAATCCTTTCCGTTGTTATTGTTATTGTCGTTATTTCCGTTGTTTCAAGTCTCTAACTTTTGTCTATCTTCAAATATCTTGCTTTAAAGTTAGCATCAAATTTCCACCCTACACACGTCAAGTGTACGGACAATGTCTGCCGGTACTGTATATTGTTCTCAGCTTAATCTAACTCAAGAACCCCTCCTACGTAAAAAGATAAAGGAAAATTAGAAGATGAACAAAAAGGTAGATAAATAAAACAAACTATTTGTAATAAATTACACCAAGTTTATTCGCTGATTTCTTAATGTGTTACTATAATATTGCCTACTTTTATGTTAAGTGGATGTGATGTTGGCTGCTGGTTGCCGTTATATTATTGAATCAATTAACTAGTTATAATGGCGCAGCAAGTAGATACTGAGGCATGAGGTGTTTGATTTCACGTTTATATTTATTTCAAGCGCAGAGAAATGATTTTCAATATATTTTTTTTCAAAAGGTTTCAAATTTAAACAACATATGGACTACACAATGAAATATTTTGTATATCGTTTTTAAAAACTTATAAAGTCTTACAAAAACCATTACATAAATAGTAAAACTTATTTCAGTTTTTAATTTTCCTTTTCTCATTTGTGGCTGATAAAGGTAAAAATATTTGATCGTTTATTATATATATATATATTGGATTTTTCAATTGATACTATTCATTATTAAAAAAGAGAATATTCAACAATAATATGTGAGAATAATAATTGCTCTTTAATAATTTTGATTCTACCAGAAAACTGATCGTGTATATAATAAGTATAAATAGCCTTCAAACTATCAATTACAATAAAATTTTAACGCATACGCTACTTTTTCTGGATAAAACTTTTTTTTGTATGTCAATTAGTGATAGTTTTAAAGTAAAAAGAGCTAAAAACTTCTCTAGTCTTTTATTTCATTAATAAATTGTAAACCACTTATTGAAATAATAATTTAAGCTTGTTACATTTACAATTATTGTAATAATTCTAAAAACAATGTCTAGTAATAAATTGGTTAAACTAAAATTTAAAATGACGTTCACATCAATTCTTGAGAAAATTTTTAAACTTTTATGAAAATTCACATAAAAATGAAAAAATATCAATGAGAGGATATTAAATCAAAAAATGTATTCGTTCTTTTAGATTTTTTTTTTTAGCAAAGTTTCTAGTTCTTCTTAGAGCGAACGTGTAAATCAGTCAAGTAAGTTATTTCTTAGAGAAACTGTCGGTTTAACCAACAAATTCAATTGATAGCAATGTTCGGAGATAGTAGCGAATTTTGGACTGCATTATGTATCTATTTGGGATGTAGTGCAGACCAACATCCCTTACCATATCATTGCACTCATGATAATGTGAATGAATGTACATATCACACCCAGCTGACCTATTTAATGTGTATAGCCAAGATAAAGAAACGTTACAAAAGGAGGCACGTGCACAATGTATTAGACAAAAATTTAAGATAATCATCAAACTACATGTTTTAAATAGATTTCTTAACCCTTATTACTTCCCTCAACTGATTGTATTTTTTTAAAATAAACGTTAATATCAATTATCAATGACTGTCAATGCATACAATTTTACATACATACAAACATAAATACATGCATGCATGAATGCAAACATGTATATATGTTTACATTTATATTTGTATACATAGCAAAGTATCTTAATGATAATTGCTGATACAATTTTTTTACATCAGTTTTTTTCCTTAATGTTTAATTATTTTTAAACATTAAAACATCCCCTGATCACGAAAAATATTGCATGTTACTTTCGCAAGAGAAGAGATATAATTGTAAAGGCATTATTTATCTTTTTTTGTTCTCTTTAAATGAAACAAGTGCCTTTGGCAGCAATACATAATGCGCATTCACAGAACATAGCAAAAACAATGCAATCCATAAAACTGAAATGTTCAATTCATCTAAATTGTAATAAAATTTCTATTTTACTGTCGATTACTTCTAGAGATGTCTTTAACGGAACTTGATATTAGTTCACGACCTCATCTTCATCATCTTCTTCTTCGGTTGACTGAGCTTCCTCTAACCACATCAACCAACTGTTCACCTGTGAAATTAAATATATAAATGTAATTTTATTATTATAATATTGATATTTTACCAAGTATTAAAACATTTATTAAATTCAAGTTTAAATAAATTTTGCCTTCGTGGTACATTTAGTTATTATAAAAACGATCTTATGTTAGAAATTTTTATTAAAACTTTAAATTACCTGAAATAGAGCTTCTCCTTTTCCAGGGTATGCATCGTTAACGTCCTCTCTCCACTTTAAGAAGGCCTCATCATCGATTATCGAAAAATCGTAGAGTGCATTGAACCATCTCAGTAACATTCCTTTCGGAAAATTCAATGACAAGCAAAAGACTTGCAATGAATGAATGGCCGTTAACTGAGACTCAAGTGTAGGAAGCAGAGTGTTCAACATACGCTGATATTTTTGCAAAAGTTGACGTTCTTTCTCTTGTAATGCTTTGTCGGGAATAACAGTCGGGTCTGCACCAGGCGGAAGTGTAGATTCCTATTGATAAATTTTCGTAAATTAAAAACAAATATTATTTTTAAAGATAAATAAATAATACAAAATCAATTTAAACCAAAAAGGGCTTTCTTTATATATTTTTTCAAACTATTGTTACCTAAATTATCCTACTTGTATGGTATAAAAATAAAAACCAAAATGAAACAATAATTTTCAATAGTTAAATGTTATCCAATGTAGTGCTTTTCACTTGTTACATTTCAATTGTTAAAATATGAATTAAAGTTGACAAAAAAAAAATTCCCTGAAAAGTCAGGGAATTTTGTTAATCAGGGAGAAGTCATGGAATTTTTAAAAATTCTTTAAAAGTCAGGGAATTTTGATTAAAAGAAACCACAAATTAAAATAATTTGATACATAAATGTCAATTCATTTTTTTTTATTTAGACGTTTTTGTAATATAGCTCATTATAGTGGTGCCGTCAGATTTTTCATTTTTCAAAGTATTTACTTTTTTTATAATATGTAAAAGTTTTAAATATAATAAAATTTTGTTATTAAACAATTTTTAATTATCTTATCTTTTCCTTTATGAATAAAATTGTTACTTAAAAATATTATAAAAATTTCAATCAGCAATGCAGAATATTATATAATTCAAAAGTTTTTTAGTCAGGGAAAATAAAAAATTAGTCAGGGAAAAGTCAGGGAATTTAGAAAATAAAATTTCGCGGCAACTCAGGATATGATAATATTTTATTCAATTGTTAATTGAAATAAATAAGCAAAATTTTAACTTTAAAATTATAATTAATAAACTCAGAAATTTTCTGAAAAAAACCGATTTCTTTCCTTTCTAGCACGTAGCCATCAAAACCAATCGGTCTCGCTATATTTTTCCTGTAATCTACACGTAAAAATACGTATGTGTACTAAATTGCAGTTCTTCATATACAAAAATGTAGAAGATAAGGGGGGGGGAGGGTCATTTTTTGCAATTATTTCGACAAAAACCGATTTCTTTCCTTTCTAGATTGTAGCCATCAAATCCAATCGGTCTCGCTATTTTTTCCCTGTAATCTACACGTAAAAATACGTATGCCTGGTAAATTGCAGTTTTTCATATACAAAAATGAAGAAGTTAAGGGGGGGAAGGGTCATTTTGTGCAATTTTTTGGAAAAAAAACCGATTTCTTCCTTTTCTAGCACGTAGCCATCAAATCCAATCGGTCTCGCTATACTTTTCCTGTAATCTACGCGTTAAAATACGTATGTTAACTAAATTGCAGTTCTTCATACACAAAAATGTAGAAGTTAAGGGGGGGGGGACACAAAGCTGGGACGGACGCAAGAGTATTTTCATAAGGGTTCCGTCTGTACAACGAAGGTGTACGGAAACATTAAAAAAAAGGTTTTTTTAATGATCAGCAACCTTCTTTAAAAGAAATTAAATGAAAGCGAACAAATTTCCTCCAATATTTACTTAAAATCTTTAATAAAAATTTTAATTGCAAAATGAAGGAATAAAGCAGGTAAATTGTAAAAAGAAATATATTTACAACTATTATATGTTAGAAATGTTAAATCTAAAATTTTCTATAGATTTTTTAAAAAACTAGCATGTTATAAATAAATATTTATAGAATTTAAAACAAAGAGAATCAACAACATTGACTGTTTCGTTAAAGAGATATAAGAGTTTAAAAATGATTAAACTTTTTAAGCTTACTATTGAACTTTATTTTTGAAAGTGACTGCCTGGTAAAATTACAAAAGTATATACTGGTATTTTTAGCGATATATCTGACAGTTTAGCAAATTTAGAGAAATTGATTAAGAAACATTTAAAGTATTGCATTGAATTAATCTAATGTGTTATTTGAGTTTATACTGTTTGTGAAATTATGAAAACCTGCATTTAAATTGTTTTTTAACATTAGTTTTTATAATTAATAATTGGTGAAAATATAATGATGCAGCTTGTCAAAAAAAAAAAAAAAAAAACAAACAAACAATAAGAAACAAAATGATTTAACAATAGACTTTTATTGTCAGCTTTCTATGACCATGTGTGACATCATATTCAGAATAATTGAGGACAATCGCTTTAATGGTAGTCAAGATCGTTCAAAAGTAAAAAAAAAAATAAAAATTGCAAATTAACATTTTTAAACATACTACCATGTAGAGAACAGAAATGCACAACTTTTTTATCTTCGAAATTTTTTTGAAGGATTATTATTTTTAAAAACAATAAAGAAAACTAAAAATTATTTCGTTCTCAATTTCATTGAATTTAAAACATAAATCGTCCTATCTTAAACAAATTTTTACAAAATTCAATGAAATTTAGTGTACTTACATATTTGGGTATAAAGAAGCCGATACAATTATTAAAAATTAAAAAAAAGTTAACTGCCTAATTATTTTTTAATAAAAATTGAGGCGTGTCAATATTTATGATTTCTCAACTTCAGGGACAAAAAGTATGCGGGGATCTGTTACAGTGGAAGAATTTGCAGTGAGAATTTTATTTTTGAATACCTAAGTACGCTAAATTTCATTGAATTTTGTAAAAATTTGTGTAAGATAGGACGATTTATGTTTTAAATTTCAATGAAATTGAGAAAGAAAAAAATTTTAGTTTTCTTCATTGTTTTTAAAAATAATAATCCTACAAAAAAATTCGAAGACATAAAAGTTGTGCATTCCATTTTTTTTTTTTTTTCACTTTGAACGGTCTTGACTAACATTAAAGCAATTGTCCGAGCGACGGTCGAGTTATTTGATCGGGACCCGTAATTATTATTTATTACAGATATTATCTAAGAAATGCAAATTTATAAATAACATACACTACCTATAGAAATTGCTCACTTTAAACAATCAACAAGAAAACATTCTTTTTAACACTCACAACTGAAACAGATTAAAATTAAACATAATAAATTCAAATTCATTAAGGGGAGATTACGGTGATTTTTTTTTAAATCGAAATTTTTGTTTTTTCATTTTTGGAAAGTATAACGCGTTTACACTAGTCGGGTGGCAGTAAATGGCCAAGAGGTACTCACTGCATATTTTCAACATTGTCACACGATAGTCAAAATAGTACAGATTATGAAAAATTTTGGTTTTCTCATTTTATATTAACTGTTGCAGAGGAAAAGTGTGACAAACTTTTAGTGTACCACTTTCGGCAGTCATTTTTCGGTAGTTCATTAAAAAAAAAAATTGTTTTCGACGCTTTCAGACATGTATTTTATTATAAAAAAAATTGTAAGTTTTGAAAATCAGAATTTTGTTGTTGTTTTAAGGAAACATCTGTAATAAATAATAATTATTCTGAAGATGATGAAACACATGGTAATCGAAACCTGAATTATTATTATTATTTGATAATTATTATTATTTGTTATTTGACTAGCTGTATTGTTATATTTTCATTAATTTTTAAAGTAATTGCTAGTGTTTCGAAATTATTGTTTATAATAATACTGATTTCAATGTATACCCCTAGGGGTCTTCACAATTTACATACAACATTATTGTACCTTACATTTCTCACAACTCTAAATTTCTGCGGCTGTAGACCGACTTTATTATTTACACTTGCATTTGCCTGAACTTTTAGCCAGGGGAGAGGAAAACTACAGAAAAGCTCATCCGAGCGTAGCCGGTTTATTGACAATCGAGTTGTGATTGGATAGTCATATATTGATATTTATATAAAATAATTTCATATTACTTTATAATTTATATAACTTTTAAAAAAAGGTAAAACTAACCTGAGTAATATATTTCAGAAGAACAGTCATCAGAGCGTTGATAAATCCAGTATCTGAATGATGCAGTGGATCAAGCTTTTCTTTAATCCACTTATAAAGACTGTTGGGTGATGGATCAGATTCTAATTGTTTCCACATGTCGCCTTGAATTCTTAGTAAAGGATATAGAAATGTTAAGTCTCGGTCCTCGAGTATTTCACCGAGTTTTTCTTTTGTTTTCTCTGTATCTGGCAGCTGTGTCATTAAGTTAACTTTGCTTTCATTAAAAATACGTGTAAGCGATACTTTGCCCTGACTTTTATGAAGTTGTTGGAGTGTAAGAAGGAAAAATGGATAATGTTGACCATTTTCAGTGACTGAAGCAACATCTGATAATTGGATCATAGTGTCAATGATGGCGCGGGCTGTCAAAAATGCAATGTGTGATGTTACACAAGGCACAGTGCTTTCTTTTTCAGTTATGCTACCAACAAGTTCCTTCCAGCCCTCAATAACTTGTAGTCCAGTAATAATACCGTCTTTCTTTAGCTGAGCAACAATTTTGCTTATTAAATCACGATCAACATCACCTCTTTCTAAGGTGTTCGAATAAAGCGTATAAATAGCATGACGTAAGAAACGCTCCGGAATCTTAAGTTCCTTAAAACTATTTATACAATCTTGAATGTTTGCGTGGGAGACAAAGTCGTCTACGAGTGCGTTAACTTTCTTTAAAATATCTTCCTTGGAAGGTCCTTTATCTTTACGTTCCCGTGCTTTATCACGTTTATCTAAGGGTCCCTGTTTGATAACAATTGACGGCGATGTTTCTTTGTGCATTAAAGGAGGATTTTGTTTTAGTGCTGTTGTGCGCAATAACGACACTTCGGTTGGTCTTCCTGGGAACAAGTCTATACCTACGATAAACAATACCATTTATTTCTTCATTAAGCTATTCAATTCTTAAAGAGAAATATCACTTTAGAAATTTCAAAAATGCACTTTCAACTTAACCCTCGGAGCACACACCTCTTTTTTCGAACAAGTAGCACAGTCTGGGTCGCTGTGACCCTGTTTACTTTACAAAACTCCCCCATTTTTGAACTATTGGACTGATCAACACAAAAAAAATATTTTTTTATTCATTGAATCTTGTAAAATATAAGAATATGCAGTTTAGAAATATTATTAAATTATTTGCATATTGAAAAAAAATTCGTGAAGTTAACTAATTAAAAAGAAAAAATTGAATTTAAAAAAAAATGTAACTTTTGTAATTTTTAATATTTTAAGCTAAAAATTGGGATTTATATTCTCGAAGTGTGTTAGAATAAGGGAAAAAATACCACCTTATTTTATTTTTTAAAAAAGGTATTTATTTTGTAGTTTAACGAAGGTAACTTTTAAGACGATAAAAATGTGATTTTCGACACAACTTTTTAAAACTATACTTTTTTAATAACATATTTACTAGTATTTTATTATTTTCTTTGGATTATCATGTTACTTATTATTCCTTATTAGTTAGTTACCACTATATGGCCTTAGGTTCGTGTTGTATTGCCGACTTTTCAAATTACACTTCATTGAAATTAATGACAGGGTCTGTGTGACCCAGTATGTGCTCCGAGGGTTAAATAATGCTTTAATCTTTTAATAAAAATAACACAAAATGCATCCAATAGTGGAAACAGTTCTTCCAACCAAACGGTTTAATCGCTTCTATAGCAAATAAAAAATTTGCTAGAGAGAACCAAACTTTGGTAGGTGATATTAAAAATTTTTCTTAGTGAAAGGAATAGTGATAACTTAATCATGACGGAAGAGCAAACTGTATTCACATTGAAACGAAATAAGATTCAGTTCCATCTTACTCTGCAACCTGGATAGGTTCAGGTAGAAAATTTAAAATACCGCATAATAGTCTAATAGAATTTTTAATCACACTATACTATCTAAGTCCCAAATTTTTATTTTGTTAAAAATTTATGAAAAAGGATATTTAAAAAGTATAATATTAAAAAAATTTTAATTATTATTTGAAACATTAAAATAAAGATAACTTCCTTAAATTTGATGACGATTAGCCCAAAAACTGAATTATTTCCAGATAAAGTGTCAAACAAATAAATTTATTGGCATAGACCCATGTAATTCTTATTTATTATTCTAGAGTGACATTAACCCTTAGAAACTAAAAAAATAAAAAATACAAACCATTGTTCAAAGGTAAATTTTGAGTGATAGTCGATTGTTTGAACATCATTGAATTTGCTGACGGTCGCAAGGAGACTTCTTCAGGATGACCGATCAGCATTTTACTTTTGTTGAAGCGTAATTGGTCTTTGTTGCCACCTGAAAATAAAAAAAGCAATCACTTGTTATGTGCGCGTTGTAAGCGTTTCGTTTGTAAACTTGTTTCGCTTTTTCTTTTGTGGTGAACACTTGCAGGATGTAGTATAGAATCAAAAAATAATTTTCACAGTAAAATTCTAAGATCACTGCAAAAATAGATGACTTACTTGGTATCTTAAAATAAGATGAAAGATGGAAAAATGATATCTTCTATCTTAGTCAGAATAAGATATTTAGTAAAGTATTTTATTAATTTCTAAGATACTTTACACGTTTTATCATAAGTTAAAATGATTCTTCCTTTTTAGAATGTAAGTTACATGGAAAGATTCTTAAAGTAACTAAGATTAAAATGATTGCGTCTTCATAAGATGACTACCAAAACATCTTAACTTAAAATACTTCTTTATGCAGTTACAATTCTTTCCATTTTAAAGATTTTAACAATAAATAAATATTATAATAGTTTAGTAATAATTAACTAACAATAATAAATAAATTTCAGAATAAATGTTAATTTCAATTGAATAATTATTATTAAATAATGTAATTATTTTGTAAAAATTAGGAAACTTTTTAAAAGAATGGAATGAAACTATTCTTTAATAAAAACTATTATCCTTACTTTTTAGTTAAACTTAAACTTAAAAACGCCCCCAATTTACGCCTATTTAGAGGGTTAGGTTTTGAAGACCCAACCATAAGGAACTTTCCTTCAGTTTTTTCTTCCATTCTTTATTTTTTCCTTAAAATATCCTATCCTTATTTATTTCCAACCCTCATTTCCATTACTTAAAAATTTTGTTTTTCCTAAATTTGGAGATCATAAAACATTTAAATGGGGACAAATGGTTAAAAACAAAGACTCAATACTAAAACAATTAGTTCAAAATATGTTACAAGTTCTACAAACAGTTCAATCTCTAATTTCAAATTCAAAGTCAGTACAGTTCTAGTTCAACAAAAAGTACAATTTTAAAGTTCTCAATTCTTTACAAGTTTAAATTCAAATTCAAAGTTCAAGAAAAATCTACTCAAATTCAAGTACAAATCAAATTCTAATTCAATCCAAGATTCCATTATAAATAAAAATTCAAATTGAAAATCTAATCCAAATCGAGAAGTTTTATTGGATTTATTCTATTAAATCAAATATAAATAAAAAAGTAAGTAATTTTCTTCACATCTCTATTTCTGACTCCTGAACTGCCCGCCTTTGAGTCCTAAAGTCATTAAGGCCTCTATTTAGCAGTTGCTAATGAACTATATTCCTCATTTTTAAATAAAATAAAATTATGTTTGTTATGTTTTCACGGACGTAATAAATGTATTCCTGACTAAACCAATTTTTAAAATAATATAGTTTAAGAAAATTAATAATAATCATAATAATAGTGAAAATTGAACTTACTGTTGAAGTTTTGAGAGGAGTTGTGTTGCTGTTGATTATGTTTACTTTGGTAGTTTATCTGGTGACGATTTTGATTTGGATAGAAATTAGATGGATTGCGTTGATTATGACGAGTATAACTTATTGCAGGAGATGGCGAAAAACCATTGGGACTAAATGATGTAATTCCAAAGGGGGGAGAAGTAAGTGGAATACTGCTCACCATATCCATATCCAACGAACTTCTTCCTGTTCGTCGCAAAAAATCATTACAAATACGATCTTCACGTCTATGATAATTACCACTTCGAGACGACTCATCGTTGTCATTGCGAATCTGATTTATGGGCATTGGACCCTCAGTACTAGTAGCTTTGCGCGGTATCCAGCCATCGCGACGTAATTCAATCACGTCACGCAGCATGAATCGAATACGTAAAGGGAGATCACTTCTCTCTGCCAATTGACTCATACGTTTGAAATATTGTTCCATAAGACCTTGGCCAACATCCGTATCAAGAATACGACCACATGTACGCATAATTTGGCAAAGACATTCAATATCCTCAGCCATGTCCCCCCGGGATCCTCCACGCTTTCTCTCCACCAGTTGCTTAATGCAAAGATGTAAAATTTTATCTGAAACAATTTCCAATTTTCCAAGTTCTCCAATGAATTTAATGTTGCCGAGCATCTTACGCTTAGCCACTTGACGTCGTTCTTCCTCTTCTGGTCCAAGATCATCTTGATTATCAAATGCTTCTGTGGCTTTGGATCTATTTTCGAATTCAATTTTGCACTTTTTGAGTAAAAGCAACTCAAATGTTGACTGTGATTTTTGTCCATCAACGGAAGGTTTTGGAGTTTCAAAGTTTGGTGCTTCTTCTGCCAATCGTTTGCACAACTGTGCATACATAGAACTGTACTTCGGTTCATCTAGTGCTTTTTCAAAAATCTGTAAATGGAAACGGAATGTCAGAATTACATATATATATTGGATAAAAATTCATTTTTCAATTACTTTTCTCCGTATAATCATTTCTTACAAAACAATTAGTTAACAGGGGAAACAAAAATATTAATAAACGTTTTTTTAACTTTTTAAAAAAGTAAATATAACTAAACTTTTGCAGAAATTTTGTGATCCATTTTTCATATCATTTTTCATATCTTTTACATTCTTCTATATTCATAATGACATTTGTTGTAAACCAGCAAGGACCAAGTAAGCTGAAAAATTATAACATCAAAATGACGTTTTGGAATCAGAACCAATTCATCTCTTTTTGGAATTATAATTTTACCATTTTCTTGATTCAAATATATTTTCCATTTAAATATATACTTTGATTATCTTAAAATATTAAAAACTATTATTATTGACACATCATTTAATTGTTTCCACTAACCTTGTTGTTAGATTACAAACTTTATTTTCTTTTCATTTAGTAGACATTACTTAAGTAAAGGAATTTCCATCTTTCTAGGAATTTGTTTTGACTACGAGATGTTTTTGAATCCAATTGTCTATAAAAATACGTTTTCCAACACCTACGTAGAACGTGACACTTTGTAGGACTTTGTTCGTTTTCTTGTTTATTGACAAAATGATACTACTGCCCACCAGTAAACCATATAAAGTAAACCATTTTTATCGTCCACCAGTGGGCAACAAGGCGATGCCATTTTCCCAGCAAAGAGGGATTATAAAAAAAAATAGAAAGTACCTATGCAAATAATATTTTGTGAATTTCGTTATACAGTACTTAAAAATCAACAATTTAGAATTAATTATAATTAAGTTCATGAAGAAAAGAATTTATAAAAATTCAACAAATCGTATAAATTTGAAAATTCGGACTGGAAACTCATAGAACTATTAAAATACCAATAACTAAAATAATAATCAGACGCGGCAGTTGTTACTTTTTTTAAATTTGAGAATAAATTATTTTTCCAAATCGAGGCACATGAATTTTTTCCAAATTTAACTCTTAACTGGCGCCATGGGTCCAGTAGACCCGAGAATTTTTTTGAGCACAAATTAATTGAATGTGTAGCTTTTGAATATTTTTTATATTTTAAGGAGGGTGGCGGGTCAACATAACCTCAAAAACCTATCAAAATTATAAAATTGTTTTTAACGCAAACAAGAATATAATAAATATTAATTTCAGACAATTAATATTTTGTTAATAATTATTTTTTAAACATTTAGTTTTTTTTCTTTTAAATCAGACAAAAATTGAAATTTTTAACCAATTTTTATAAACAAAAGTTCATTTTACTAAGTGAAACATTCTCTACAATTGTTCCTTTTTTTATATTGTAATAAGTATGTTCTTAAAAATTTATTCAATAAATAAAATTTTAATTGTTTAAAACTTTTTATGAACATATTTATTATAATATAAAAAAGGTAACAATTGTAGAGAATGTTTCACTGAGTAAAATGAGCTTTTGTTTATAAAAATTGGTTAAAAACTGCAATTTTTGTCTGATATAAAAGAAAAAAAAACTAAATGTTAAAAAAATAATTATTGACAAAATATTTTGGAAAAAAATAATTTTTTTCGAAAGGAGTAAATCTACATCTTCAAAAATTGTTCGAAATTAATATTTATTATATTTTTGTTTGCGTTAAAAACAATTTTTTAGTTTTGACAGGTTTTTGAGGTTATGTTGACCCGCCACCCTCCTTAATATATTAGTTTGACATATTTTTAGTAATTTTGTAAGTTTTTTGATACAACTAATTGGATACAAATAATAAATTAGCTTCAAACATTAATAATTGAGGCTCCCAATTCAAGAACCGGTCGGACCCTTGGACGCACGCGCTAATACCAGTCGGGTAGCAGTGAGCGGCCCAGAGACGCTCACTGCTCACTGCTGGTATTAATGCGTGCGTCCAAGCGTACAACCTATTCTTGAAATAAGAGCTCTAATTATAAATTTTTAATTGTAACCTCAAAAGTCACATTTTATTCTGCAAAATAAATACCTTTTTTGCAAGTCCTGCTGTAGTGGTAATTTTTTCCTTAAAGAATAATACGTGAAGCGTATAACATTAAATTTTTGTCATAATATTAAAATTTAAATAACTCATGAATTTTTAAGTAAAAACACGCAATTTTTCGTTATTATTTTTCATAATTTTTTTTAACTAACTCAAAATAAATTTATCCCTATAAAACTAATAAAATTTTAAAAAAGACATCATAAGCTATCTCAAATTAAATTTTTGTGTAAAAATTTTCAATACCGGCTATACAACAAACGTTTGAATACGTCGGGTCCAGCAGACCCGTTGTGCCATTTACGTTACGACGAGGAATTGTGTCAGTTAAGGGTTAAATTTGTATATTTATTGTATTTAATCTAATCCTCGTTTGACCTAATCGTCATTTGGGCTAACTATTTTTTTAACATAATTCTTATTTGGCCTAATTGTCACTTGATCTAATTCTTATGTGGCCAGAACTCCATTCAACATAATTATTATTTGTCACAATATTTCACTGCCCTAATTTTTATTCCGCCTTTATCAGGTCTAATTTTTAATTAACCTAATTCTTACTTCACCTAAACTTCATCTGACCTTATTCTTATATAATAAGTTAACACTTAAGGGGAGTTAAGGGAAAGGGGAAGGGAAATCGTACTTTTACGCACTTTTACCCTTCCATCACAGCAATTCAGTCGAGATTTTGACGCAAAATGTTATAAAAAATTACACAGGCACACAAAAAATAAAAAGTTGTTTGGCCGAGACACTACACTAGTCTATTTTCATGTATTTTTTCACGCTGAATCCGAATCCGAAGTCAGAATTATCAGATTGGCTCTTATTTTTGAGATAAACTCAAAAAACTGCTCAGAAAGAAAAATAAAATCAAAAAGTTAAAAAATTTTTGAATGTCACTGCGATAGTGTAATTCCATGTGTTTTTTGTCGCTGAATCCGAATCCAAAGTCAGAATTGTTAGATTCGCTCAAATTTTTAAGATAATTGCAAAAAAACACAAGTAACAAAAAACTCAAAATACTCAAAATTAGTTTTTTGGAATTATCTTCAAAATTTCAGCCAATCTGTCAATTCTGACTTCGAATTCGGATTCAGCGTGAAAAAATACATGAAAATGCACTATCGTAATGTTTCGGCAAAAAAAAATTTCTTTGAGCTAAAATCGCCAAAAACTGATAAAAATTCTGAATTAGGGGCACAGATAATTTTTTTTTCCGAAACACTACGATAGTGCATTTTCATGTATTTTTTCACGCTGAATCCGAATTCCAAGTCAGAATTGACAGATTGGCTCAAATTTTGAAGATAATTCCAAAAAACTGATTTTGAGTATTTTGAGTTTTTTGTTACTTGTGTTTTTTTGCAATTATCTCAAAAATTTGAGCGAATCTAACAATTCTGACTTTGGATTCGGATTCAGCGACAAAAAATACATGGAATTACACTATCGCAGTGACATTCAAAAATTTTTTAACTTTTTGATTTTATTTTTCTTTCTGAGCAGTTTTTTGAGTTTATCTCAAAAATAAGAGCCAATCTGATAATTCTGACTTCGGATTCGGATTCAGCGTGAAAAAATACATGAAAATAGACTAGTGTAGTGTCTCGGCCAAACAACTTTTTATTTTTTGTGTGCCTGTGTTATGTATGTGACATGGGCACAAATAGGGAAATCTCGACTCGCGTGATTGTCGCACTCGCTTCGCTCGTGCGTCAAACTCACACCAGTCTTCATTACCCTACTTTTGCGCCCTTGCCACATAAATAATTATTGAGATACCGTCAAAACGGGTAACTCCGGACACTCGTACATTTTTGAAAATATTTTGTATTTCCCTTCTACCTAATAGTTTTCATAAAGAGTTAGCTTTTATTTTATTGAACATTCAGGAAATATAATGTGACATATTAAAAATAAAAATACTTAAAGAAATTCAAGAAAAAAATTAATTTAGTAGGAATAAATTTTGTAGGTTATTGCACTTTGTGAAAAAAAACTTATTTTTGAACGTATATATGTAAAGTAAGTGATATTTCTTTTTTAAAATTTGATCTACTATTCATTGACATAAAATTCAAATGTAATTTTGTAGGGTAACTTCGGACATGGGACGAATAAGTAACGTAGTTGGAAAAAAACCTAATTAGTATTATTATTCTGACAGCACAATTTAAAAAGCCATTTCGGAGGTTAGAAGAAATTAATTGAGCATTCGAAAAGCATCTGAAAAATACAATGTACCCAAAAGTACATTGAGCGATCACTTGAAAATTCAAATGTACCATTAATTGATTTTAATTAATTTATTTGTTTTTGTAAAAAAATTATAAAAAATAGTCAGAGCTTTGCAATGGTTTATTATTAAAACAAAAATACTTTAATAATATAATTATCCTAAATTTCTTTGAATTACGCCAAAAATTTTAAACTGTCCGAAGTTACCCGCCCTTGAAGGCTAACTCCGGAGACTTGTTTTTTACTTCAAAGAAGAAAATAGAAATATATAAAAATATTTTAATTACACATATCAATACACAAGACCCTAAAGATTTTAAACGTCAAGTCCCCAGATATTTTTTCATAAAAGATATTAATGAAAAACATCAAAAACTTTCCGAAGTTACCCACTTTGACGGCAATAAAAAGTTTAAAATAATAACAAATAAATTTTTTTTTCGTATATTCTTGCTAAATTTAATCTTATTTAAAAAAGCAGATTATTTAAATCTGTACAAAAATAAAACATGCAGACACTTTTAAACAAAGAGTTGCAAAAACTCTCGCTATAGCGCGTTAGAGCTGGTTTTACGTTGCAACGCAAACTTTAAAAAAAGATAACTCATACAAAAATAAATATTTTTAAAAGATCTAAAGTGGAAATTGTTAAAGAGAATATGAGCTTTCATATGCATATCACGAAAACGTGTTCAGTGTCTAAAAACCTATAAAATCACCCTACACGGGAAAAAAATAGTTTGTGAAACTTTCGTAAACTAGTTGTTCACTTTTGGACGGGCACAAAGTTTGGAAATCTTTCATTAACTTTTTTTCAAGATTCCACAAACTTTTTTTTGTGCGCGTGCGCAGACATTCATCGTCATGAAGAGTGATGAACGTTCGTGAAATCTTGGAAAAAGTTAATGAAAGATTTCCAAACTTTGGGCCCGTCCAAAAGTGAACAACTGGTTTACGAAAGTTTCACGAACTATTTTTTTCCCTGTATGCGGTCCTAGAAATAAACAAAATTGAAATTCTGTTGCACGGTGAAATCTAATCGAAACATATCTTGTTTCATCCATTTTTTGATTTTTTATAGGCGATTCGATTGAATTAAAATTCTCTTAACTTTTCACACCTATCTTCAACGAAGAAAAAGTTGGTCCCCGATGCCGAAAAAAAACTCTTATATATTTTGAATCTCTGGACACTAAATGAACAAAATTTCAAAGATTCAAAATCGTAACCGATCCTCCTGCATGACTTTTTATGTATTTATTGTTTTTTTATGCATTATAATGAAAAATTGCTTCATTACCATGTGCAGATCAGTTGAAATTACTAGTGCAATTTTTTTATACTTATTAAATGTAAAAATAATAATAATAATAATACATAACTATCATTTTTGGGAATAAAAGTTGGATGATCCATATTGTAATTTTAAATCCGCACTGTCAACAAAAATAATAAGAGAGTATTTTCCCTAGAACACCGCAGATGCAAACATTAGATTATCCAAATTTTCTATCACTTCTTATTCTTATTAATATACGCGACATTAGTTACTGCTATTGGAATTTGTATTTGTATCGTGTAAAAAAATAAATGATAACAAGTTGGCTAAAATTAGTTCAAAGTTTTGTAGATGTAGTTGATTTATTTTTAATCACGCGTTTTGTCATGATTAAAATATAAAGTTTGTACCTTATGTGGTAAAAAAATTGTTTGCAAGTACGGTAATTTAAAACCTTTTTTTTCTTCACAGAAAGTCATAAAAAGGTCTTCCAAACTTTTATGAATAAAAGTTTTTCTTTAAGTAATTTAAAATTTCCAACGATAGAATTGCCGTTGATAAGTTCAGATAATATTGTTTGACAATTTACACACATACTCGATACAAAATTTTGAATTATTTAAAGAAAAATTTCTATTCTCATAAGTTTTGATCAGCTTTTTTTGGTTTACTGTGATGAAAAAAGTTTCTAAATTACCGTCTTTGCAAACAATTTTTCTACCACACAAGGCACAAATTTTTTTATATTTCAATCATGACAACAGGCGTGATTTAACTTGTAGTAATAAGTCATTTTTAAATAGATTAAAAATAAATCAATTACATCTACAAAACTTTGAACTAATTTTAGCCAACTTGTTATCATTTATTTTTTTACACGATACAAATACAAATTCCAATAGCAGTAACTAATGTCGCGTATATTAATAAGAATAAGAAGTGATAGAAAATTTGGATAATCTAATGTTTGCATCTGCGGTGTTCTAGGGAAAATACTCTCTTATTATTTTTGTTGACAGTGCGGATTTAAAATTACAATATGGATCATCCAACTTTTATTCCCAAAAATGATAGTTATGTATTATTATTATTATTATTTTTACATTTAATAAGTATTAAAAAATTGCACTAGTAATTTCAACTGATCTGCACATCGTAATGAAGCAATTTTTCATTATAATGCATAAAAAACAATAAATACAATTTTGTTCATTTAGTGTCCAGAGATTCAAAATATATAAGTTTTTTTTCGGCATCGGGGACCAACTTTTTCTTCGTTGAAGATAGGTGTGTTTTGTTTGGAACACTGCACGGAAAAAACAAATTAACTATTTTAGCACCAAACTGCTTTATCCTTTAACAGTATATAATTTCGTTTACCTATTAAAGTATACAATAATGCTTTTTTAGTTTAAAATAAGTCCATACTAAATAAGTATAATGGTTATGCTCTTATAGTCATATGGTCTACCTAAAATAGTAAGAACTTCTTCCTTCTTGGTGGATAAATTCTTGCAACTTGCGTTTTGGCCTATATCGATATATCGATGGTTGGAAAGGGAGGGAGGCGTGGCCAAAACGCAGGTTGCAAGAATTTATCCACCAAAAAGAAAGAAGCTCTTGCTATTTTAGGTAGACTATATGTCGTACTTTGCGGGCATCAGTTGTATGCTTTTAAAGTACGTCACTATTACTATAAGAGTATAACCATTATACTTATTTAGTATGGACTTACTTTAAACTAAAAAAGCATTATTTCATACTTTAATAGGTAAACGAAATTATCTACTGTTAAAGGATAAAGTAGTTTGGTGCTAAAATAGTTAATTTGTTTTTTCCGTGTGAAGTACAAAATACCCCACGCGCGTTCTATGTTAATTTAAAGCACCTAAATCTAAGAAAATCGGGTTTGTAGCATTAATTTTGGCATTCATCTGGCATTAATTCGATGATAGTACAACCTCCCCAAGCTATGAGCATGATTTTTGGAGCATCAGTGTCTGTGCGACAGTAGAGCGAAGTTAAGTGGTCTTGCTTGCACTCTTGGCACACTGGGGTACAGGTGATCCCACTCAACTTCGGTCCATTGTCGCACAGACACAGGTACTTCGAAAATCATTTTCATAGCTTGGGCAGGTTGTACTACTATCAAATTAATGCCAGAAGGCACTACAAACCCGATTTATTTAAATTTAGGTACTTTAAATTAACATAGAACACGCGTGGGTTATTTTGTACCCTAGTGTACCAAACATAGGTTAAAATGGCGCTGTCCACCATAAAACATCTTTTTCTTTCAACATTTTACAAATAAGCACATAATCAAGTAATTTATAGCTATTTTTTAATATTAAAAAAACCAGTATTTATATCGAATAGAAAAATATCGATTTAAAAATATTTAAATCAGAAGTAAAAAAAATTTTTTAAATGAAATTTTTTTGAGCCAGAAAAGAAACTTCCCAAAAATGACATAACGGGTATACTTGGGTGTTTGACACCCTGTGATGTTCAAGTGTATCTCATTCGAAAGGAAACGGGGTAAGTCCGGGGGAGTTGGCCATACGGGAGAGATGGCTAATTCAAATATTTTATAGAATTTGCTGCTAGGTATCGCTTATTAAAGATTAGTTCGCTTTATTTTGTGGCAAAACACAATTAAAAGAAAAAACTTCACGAAAAATATTTAAAAAATAAGTAAAAAACTGATTTGTTATTTTTACTAGTTCTGAAAAAAGTAATTAGTTTACGTTTCTCACTGGTGTTATGTTCTTTTATAGAATAATTTTGAATTTAATTTTTTTCTGTAAAGTACATGACCCAAGCTTTGTCAAATTTATATTTATTCAAAAATTTTATTTATTTATTTATTTAAATTTTAGTTGTGTCAATTTGTCTCCTGACATTAGGAGAGATGGACATGTTTTTTCGAGGTGAGATGGCCATACTGTTAAGTTATTGGCACCCTTGAGATTCGTGTGTTCGCTAAAAAAACATTAATTCTGTGGCAAATGATATTTTTCATGACATATATTGCAACAAGACACTCCAACAAAGATTTTCAAATTTAAATATGATCAAATAAAATAATCACTATTGTGTATTTAAATCTTAAAAACGTTTATAAACAATCATAACACAGGTCTACAAAATAATACTCTTTTGCTTTAGTTGTCGGAGTTGTTTTCAATGTATTTTTGTGTGCTGAATACGATCCCGGGTTCTAAAATTGCGTATGAAGTCAGGATTTTGAGTAAACTGGGGGTAAAGTCTTTAAAAACCGTGTTTTTGAGTGTTTCAGTATTTTTTCTCCTTAACTTGACGTGCAAGAGACTCCTATCTAGGCTTAAATTGAAGTTTAAAACGGACATTTTAATACCCATATGCGCATAATAAAAAAAATTTTTGAAATTTTGATAAAATGGGGGTAATGACCCCAAAAATCTTTTTAAGTGACTTGAACCTAATTTTTTTCAAAATTTCAATTTTTTTATCTTGCGCATACCTATGTGTCTTAAAGTGTATGATATGAGCTTTAATTTAAGTCTATATAAAAGTCTCTATCACGTCAGGTTAAGAAAAAAAAATACTGAAAACTCTCAAAAACTCGGTTTTTGGAGACTTTACCTCCACTTTACTCAAAATCCAGACGTGATACGCAATTTTGGAACCCGGAATCGTGTTCAGGACACAAAAATAAATTGGAAACCACTCTGATATCTCAAAAAAATTCCTTGTACCCTTGTTGTGTTGGTAAGACAAACAAACAGACAGCGCTTATGAAAATTGCACTGAATTTAATGATAAATGTTCGAAATGTAGTCAGAACAAGAAAAAAAGACTTTAATCCCTTTAAATTAAAATTTTTGATAAAGCGAAAAGCTAAAAATTGATTTTAAAGTATTGGTCATCTCTCCCGTACGCCTATGGCCATCTCCTCCGTACATTCCGGGAGAGATGGCCAAACGCGTTTTTTAAGAAATATTAATTTTAAGATTGTTTGCATTTAAAAAATTTCTCATTTCTATTATTTTTTGTAAGTTAAATGTTCAATGTTTAATTATTAGCAATAAAAGTTAATACATAAATCACTTTCTTTTTATTTTTACAGACCTTTAAAAAAACTATGGACAACTCCCCCGGACTTACCCTAGATATAATCCTTCAAACGAAATTTCTTAATTGAGTTCAAGTCAAATATTTTGTCATAAAATTGTAATCAGTTTAAAAGGTCTTGTAAATTTTTAAAACCATAAATTAAATGTTTTTTAAGATTTTTTTAATCAAAAGTTTCAAAATATACTCTCTAAATATGAATTAGTGAAAAGTGAGCTACTAATTTACATTAGTAAGAATCTTTACTAATTTTTAGTAAATTATTACTATTTGATTTAGTAGTTTAAATTTTTTTACTACAGTTTTAGTAAAAAGTGACTAATTTAAATTAGTAGCTCACTTTTCACTAATTCATATTTAGAGAGTAATGAGTTAAATCTTTTATCATGTTTTTATGTATATTTAGGACAATAAAAAAATTAAGTTATGATATTAAAAAATTTAATAATATTTTCCTTCTATAGAGAGCGCACTTTAAAATTGTATTTAAGTTTGTATTTAAATTCACCATAACTCGAAAACCGATTAACCGATTTTAAAAATTCTTGTTCCATTCTCTTCTGTGGAATATTTTTTAGCGGGTAAACCTCTAATATACCAATAATATTCATTTTTATGTTTTCTGCAAATAATTAAATGTAAAAAAAAATACAATTTTCAGTTTTTTATTTTCAAAAACTTTTCATTTTTTCAAATTTTGGTAGTTTTGAGTAATTCGAGGTCCTGAATATACATAAAAACATTTTAAAAGATTTAACTTATTATATTTTGAAACTTGTAAAAAAAATCTTTAAAAACCTTCAATTTTAGGGCTTAAAAAATTCACAAGACCCCGTAGGAAATATTTTGTCATAAAATTCTAATTAGTTTAAGAAATCTTTTAAAAATTCATACCTATCATAATTTCATTTATCATAATTCACAAAAAAAACCTTAACTCAAACTGAGTTGAATGAGCCTTGGCTTATTTTTGTTGCACTTCAAATTGAGTCTGATTGAACTGATTTTGAGTTCAGGTTTTTTTTGTGTTAACTCAACAGTAGCAGAAGTTTTGCGTTTCTCAAGATCAAAATATTGGTACTTTCTAATATCTCTGGTCAGACAATGTTGGCATTTCTTTATTTCTCTACAGTAGCTTTCTGTTTTACCCATA
The DNA here is from genome assembly GCF_019393585.1 of Leptopilina boulardi. Classification (NCBI taxonomy): domain Eukaryota; kingdom Metazoa; phylum Arthropoda; class Insecta; order Hymenoptera; family Figitidae; genus Leptopilina; species Leptopilina boulardi. The sequence continues at coordinate 602,946 of NW_026137669.1, read as the reverse complement.
GTTGAAACAAGCAGACGTGCTGGGTTTATTAAAATTATTAGTGAAACAAAATTTCAAAAACTTTTCTAACTTTTAACTATTTTTAAAATATTTATCTCAACTTAGACGAGGGGTTGTATGAAAATTTACAAACTGATGTGTAACCGAAATGCATGTTACAGAATTCTGCCTAATTGTCATTTAATGCCATGTAAAAATTATCAAGAAAATTCTGATTGCTCACTTTTTAAATTCAGATTTATTAATTCTGCCAGATGAAAAAATCATGAACTTTCGGTTAAGTGACAATTCTATTATATAACTTACTTATTAAGAACGCAAACATGAAATTCAGGTTTTTGTTTTAAAAGTGATAGCAGCATATAATTCTTGGGTTTAAAGGTGATTTTGAAAAATTCTTTCTAAGTTGATTTAAAAATCCTAAATAAGTACAGATTTCAGTGAGTTTCTACCGTGTATGTACTGACAAAATTTTCTTACTTTTTAAGTATGAATAGTATTCTTGTGATTGTTACGAGAAGTAGGGAGATATCTTGGCTGGGCCTTTCGTTTCGGCTTTCACTCAGTAGATTTCTGTGCACACTAATACATACGCATAGCATAAGCACAAATCCCTCTCAAAACAACATGAACATTAATGCATATGTATTAGTATGGGCAGAAATCTACTGAGTGTAAGCCGAACAAACAGCTCAGTCAAGATATGTCTCCACTTCTCCTACCACCTCTTTTCATAGGACTCATAACAGAGTTACACCTCCTGTTTCTAGTCTTCTTGCGACTGTTCTATAAATACATGGGAAAACATTCTGTGTAAGCACTGTTTACTGGTGGTCACAAACAGCACAAACTTCAAAGGATGTGCTGACCATAGTATATGTGTAGCTGGCGCCTGAATCCAGGACTCAGGCTGCAGTCCCCTGCACTGTAAAAAATCCCAATATTAATTTACAACGTATAACGTTGGAAATTTTTCGATTCACGTACAACGTTGGATTTTTACAGCCAGAATGTTGATTTACAAACTGTTTGTATCATAACCAATCGTTTGTAATTTTTCAGAATTTTAGTATCAGACATATATTTTTTTTAATAAAATAAAAGTTAACAAATGAAATAATAAAATATTATTCGTAATTTTCTTTAAATAATCTAGACAATAACAAATAAATCAATAATAAACGGATAAGATTAAACAAATAAAACAAAAAAACATTATTTGAGATTCTTTTTAGGTTAGTTTTGACTTGTCCGCCTGTGGATATTACAAACGGGCAGTACATGAACAACCTGTATGTAGAATTACAACAGAATTGGTATTTACATTCAAATGTTAATTTACAACGTTATACGTGAAGCTAAAAGTTTCCAACGTTTCACGTTGTAATTTAACATCGGGTTGTATAATTACTAACAGGCAACATTTTTACAATTATATATATAATAAATTTACATTCTAATTGTAAAATTACTGTCAGCATATTAAATTATTAGGTGTATCATAGTGAAATTACAAACCGAAAAGATTTTAATTACAACCCGATTGTAATTCAACATTGGCCTTTTTTACAGTGTGGCTTTTGTCACTAGATCATGAGTGTAAAAGAGATGCAGATATATGTTTGATGTTTACACTCATGGTCTAGTGACAAAATGCAACGCAAAACGCTGTCATGGGACTGCAGCCTCATGCTACCTATTTCGTAGCGCAAGCGCTGAGCCGCAGCAGTGTTCACCTTGTAATAGACACGTAAGGGTACGGTCACACTATCTCATGCATGCACTGTGCATGCATGCAGAAACATTTCGTCGGTCATGGAGCATTTACACCTTCGGCAAAGAATTTTCTTCACTTTGCATTTTCCGAAATACACTTACCTGATTGGTTGTCCACAATGCATCAGATACTGGACAACCAATCAGGTAAGTGTATTTCGGAAAATGCAAAGTGAAGAAAAGTCTTTGCAGAAGGTGTAAATGCTCCATCCCACTTCAACGAAATCTAGTGAATGTTTAGTAACTTTCTAGTTTCAACCGAAATTTTTGGAAAATTACTAGAAAGTTACTAAACATTCACTAGATATCGTTGAAGGTACAAAAGATAGCTGCGCCTCTTCTATTAGAAACAAGTTTATGGCATAATAGTATGAATATCTTGTGATTATAGTTCCATACCCTGACGTGGTACATGCTCCTGGCACATACTATTATAGAGCCAGAAACATTTGTTACAGAACAATTTAGGAACAAATTTATTGAATTTCTCTAAAACAAAACGAGAAACGAGACTGTTCTAGAAAGGTGACATAACATTGTTATAAAAAAATTCTATAATAAAAATAGTACAAAATTTCTATAAGATTTGTGATTTGTATTTTATAAAACACTTATAGAACATTTTCTTTGGAACAGTTATGTATTAAATTAGGAACTTCGTTCTAGAACACTGCTACCCTTTGGTGCTATAACTGCTACATGTCCTAAATGCAACCAAAGTTGTAGATCGATGTTCTTTAATAGAACGTGTTTTCTGGGTACTCTCTATGTTATTAGTTGGTACGGTAAACTAAAAATGGTACAAGAAATTTGTATCCACATATGACTTTATATTTCCCATAGAATTTAAATATACTTTATAGTCAAACATCATTTTACCATTTCGTTTACGGAAAAAGCAGGCACCCCAACTAATTTAGTTACAGAAGGGCATTATATAAATTAACATTTAAAAAATACTTTATTTGTCTTCAAAATTTCCCCTTATAGGATCATGTTTATGAATAATAATTAAAACCAGATGTCTCATCGCCTACGTTTCATCTTCAGGTTGGATGTCATCATCAGAGCTTTTTTTAATATTCAGTTTTTCAAAAAAAGATTCTTTACATGGTGGCGCCAAGCTCCTATAGCCATGAAATATATAGGCTGAACCATTTTGGATCTACT
>NW_026137668.1:42500-92500 GCF_019393585.1 Leptopilina boulardi | reverse complement strand
ACAACAAAAATTACTTCTAGCCCAAAAGAAGTCGTTGGCTTTAATTAATTTCAACTTTTGGTCATGGGAGAGCACTAGTCGAATAACTCTTCGAACCAAACCTTAAAAAACTTTTAATTCTACATATTTATTTCTAAAATAATGTAAATAAGTTTTCAATTCATTTTTAGGTTTATATAACATTAAATTATTATTAAAAAATAATAAAAGTCGTTGGCTTTAATTAATTTCAACTTTTGGTCATGTGAGAGCACTAGTCGAATAACTCTTCGAACCAAACCTTAAAAAAATTTTAATTCTACATATTTATTTCTAAATTAATGTAATGAAGTTTTCAATTAATTTTTAAGTTTATTTAACATTAAATTATTATTAAAAAATAATAAAAGTCGTTGGCTGAAATTAATTTCAACTTTTGGTCATGGGAGAGCACCAGTCGAATAGCTCTTCGAACCAAACCTTAAAAAAATTTTAATTCTACATATTTATTTCTAAATTAATGTAATTAAGTTTTCAATTAATTTTTAAGTTTATTTAACATTAAATTATTATTAAAAAATAATAAAAGTCGTTGGCTGAAATTAATTTCAACTTTTGGTCATGGGAGAGCACCAGTCGAATAGCTCTTCGAACCATACCTTCAAAAAATTTAACTCCACATATTTCATTCGAAATTATTTTAATTAATTTTTTTATTAATCTATAAGTTAATTCAACATTGTTTTTTAATGAAAAACTCAAGCGAAATGTTAATTGAAATTTATTTGCAACATTTTCTCTCTTACTGGATTCTCCGAGGAACTCTTCGGTCGCCACCAAATTTCAAATTTCATAATTGTGTACATAACCTAAGATTCAGCTCAAAGATTAAATCATTTTTCTTTTGCCCTATTTTAACATAATCAAAGATTCTTTGTAATCATTGCATTAATAATGTTTGCTTCTTCCGCATTTACAGATTAGTTTTTCTGTATTATTAATTAATAAATAAAAAATTTAATTTTTTAATTAGGAATATGTGTTTGTCACGTGATATGACGTCAGTGGCGCGCGAAAATTTAAAATTCAAAAAATATAAAATTTAATTTAATTGTATAAATAAACAATATGATTCTATTTATTTAATGTGGTACAATATGTTTTAATAAATTTTCTAACAATTATTTATTTTGTTATTATTTTAACCTAACTTAGAAGGCAAAGACCCATCCTTTAAATTTCCTTCAACTCAATTTGTTTATATTCTTTTTTAAATTGATTCAATTGATTTTATAATCATTTTTTTATTTAATCTAATGTAAATTTATTAAAAAAAATAAGTAAGGAAAGTCGTTGTTAAAAATTATTTTCAACTGCACCAGTCGAATAACTCTTCGAACCAAACCTTAAAAAAATTTTAATTCTACATATTTATTTCTAAATTAATGTAATTAAGTTTTCAATTAATTTTTAAGTTTATTTAACATTAAATTATTATTAAAAAATAATAAAAGTCGTTGGCTGAAATTAATTTCAACTTTTGGTAATGGGAGAGCACCAGTTGAATAGCTCTTCGAACCAAACCTTAAAAAAATTTTAATTCTACATATTTATTTCTAAATTAATGTAATTAAGTTTTCAATTAATTTTTAAGTTTATTTAACATTAAATTATTATTAAAAAATAATAAAAGTCGTTGGCTGAAATTAATTTCAACTTTTGGTCATGGGAGAGCACCAGTCGAATAGCTCTTCGAACCAAACCTTAAAAAAATTTTAATTCTACATATTTATTTCTAAATTAATGTAATTAAGTTTTCAATTAATTTTTAAGTTTATTTAACATTAAATTATTATTAAAAAATAATAAAAGTCGTTGGCTGAAATTAATTTCAACTTTTGGTCATGGGAGAGCACCAGTCGAATAGCTCTTCGAACCATACCTTCAAAAAATTTAACTCCACATATTTCGTTCGAAATTATTTTAATTAATTTTTTTATTAATCTATAAGTTAATTCAACATTGTTTTTTAATGAAAAACTCAAGCGAAATGTTAATTGAAATTTATTTGCAAGATTTTCTCTCTTACTGGATTCTCCGAGGAACTCTTCGGTCGCCACCAAATTTCAAATTTCATAATTCTGTACATAACCTAAGATTCAGCTCAAAGATTAAATCATTTTTCTTTTGCCCTATTTTAACATAATCAAAGATTCTTTGTAATCATTGCATTAATAATGTTTGCTTCTTCCGCATTTACAGATTAGTTTTTCTGTATTATTAATTAATAAATAAAAAATTTAATTTTTTAATTAGGAATATATGTTTGTCACGTGATATGACGTCAGTGGCGCGCGAAAATTTAAAATTCAAAAAATATAAAATTTAATTTAATTGTATAAATAAACAATATGATTCTATTTATTTAATGTGGTACAATATGTTTTAATAAATTTTCTAACAATTATTTATTTTGTTATTATTTTAACCTAACTTAGAAGGCAAAGACCCATCCTTTAAATTTCCTTCAACTCAATTTGTTTATATTCTTTTTTAAATTGATTCAATTGATTTTATAATCATTTTTTTATTTAATCTAATGTAAATTTATTAAAAAAAATAAGTAAGGAAAGTCGTTGTTAAAAATTATTTTCAACTTTTGGTCATGTGAGAGCACCAGTCGAATAACTCTTCGAACCAAACCTTAAAAAACTTTTAATTCTACATATTTATTTCTAAAATAATGTAAATAAGTTTTCAATTCATTTTTAGGTTTATATAACATTAAATTATTATTAAAAAATAATAAAAGTCGTTGGCTTTAATTAATTTCAACTTTTGGTCATGTGAGAGCACTAGTCGAATAACTCTTCGAACCAAACCTTAAAAAAATTTTAATTCTACATATTTATTTCTAAATTAATGTAATTAAGTTTTCAATTAATTTTTAAGTTTATTTAACATTAAATTATTATTAAAAAATAATAAAAGTCGTTGGCTGAAATTAATTTCAACTTTTGGTAATGGGAGAGCACCAGTCGAATAGCTCTTCGAACCAAACCTTAAAAAAATTTTAATTCTACATATTTATTTCTAAATTAATGTAATTAAGTTTTCAATTAATTTTTAAGTTTATTTAACATTAAATTATTATTAAAAAATAATAAAAGTCGTTGGCTGAAATTAATTTCAACTTTTGGTCATGGGAGAGCACCAGTCGAATAGCTCTTCGAACCATACCTTCAAAAAATTTAACTCCACATATTTCGTTCGAAATTATTTTAATTAATTTTTTTATTAATCTATAAGTTAATTCAACATTGTTTTTTAATGAAAAACTCAAGCGAAATGTTAATTGAAATTTATTTGCAAGATTTTCTCTCTTACTGGATTCTCCGAGGAACTCTTCGGTCGCCACCAAATTTCAAATTTCATAATTCTGTACATAACCTAAGATTCAGCTCAAAGATTAAATCATTTTTCTTTTGCCCTATTTTAACATAATCAAAGATTCTTTGTAATCATTGCATTAATAATGTTTGCTTCTTCCGCATTTACAGATTAGTTTTTCTGTATTATTAATTAATAAATAAAAAATTTAATTTTTTAATTAGGAATATGTGTTTGTCACGTGATATGACGTCAGTGGCGCGCGAAAATTTAAAATTCAAAAAATATAAAATTTAATTTAATTGTATAAATAAACAATATGATTCTATTTATTTAATGTGGTACAATATGTTTTAATAAATTTTCTAACAATTATTTATTTTGTTATTATTTTAACCTAACTTAGAAGGCAAAGACCCATCCTTTAAATTTCCTTCAACTCAATTTGTTTATATTCTTTTTTAAATTGATTCAATTGATTTTATAATCATTTTTTTATTTAATCTAATGTAAATTTATTAAAAAAAATAAGTAAGGAAAGTCGTTGTTAAAAATTATTTTCAACTTTTGGTCATGTGAGAGCACCAGTCGAATAACTCTTCGAACCAAACCTTAAAAAACTTTTAATTCTACATATTTATTTCTAAAATAATGTAAATAAGTTTTCAATTCATTTTTAGGTTTATATAACATTAAATTATTATTAAAAAATAATAAAAGTCGTTGGCTTTAATAAATTTCAACTTTTGGTCATGTGAGAGCACTAGTCGAATAACTCTTCGAACCAAACCTTAAAAAAATTTTAATTCTACATATTTATTTCTAAATTAATGTAATTAAGTTTTCAATTAATTTTTAAGTTTATTTAACATTAAATTATTATTAAAAAATAATAAAAGTCGTTGGCTGAAATTAATTTCAACTTTTGGTAATGGGAGAGCACCAGTCGAATAGCTCTTCGAACCAAACCTTAAAAAAATTTTAATTCTACATATTTATTTCTAAATTAATGTAATTAAGTTTTCAATTAATTTTTAAGTTTATTTAACATTAAATTATTATTAAAAAATAATAAAAGTCGTTGGCTGAAATTAATTTCAACTTTTGGTCATGGGAGAGCACCAGTCGAATAGCTCTTCGAACCATACCTTCAAAAAATTTAACTCCACATATTTCGTTCGAAATTATTTTAATTAATTTTTTTATTAATCTATAAGTTAATTCAACATTGTTTTTTAATGAAAAACTCAAGCGAAATGTTAATTGAAATTTATTTGCAAGATTTTCTCTCTTACTGGATTCTCCGAGGAACTCTTCGGTCGCCACCAAATTTCAAATTTCATAATTCTGTACATAACCTAAGATTCAGCTCAAAGATTAAATCATTTTTCTTTTGCCCTATTTTAACATAATCAAAGATTCTTTGTAATCATTGCATTAATAATGTTTGCTTCTTCCGCATTTACAGATTAGTTTTTCTGTATTATTAATTAATAAATAAAAAATTTAATTTTTTAATTAGGAATATATGTTTGTCACGTGATATGACGTCAGTGGCGCGCGAAAATTTAAAATTCAAAAAATATAAAATTTAATTTAATTGTATAAATAAACAATATGATTCTATTTATTTAATGTGGTACAATATGTTTTAATAAATTTTCTAACAATTATTTATTTTGTTATTATTTTAACCTAACTTAGAAGGCAAAGACCCATCCTTTAAATTTCCTTCAACTCAATTTGTTTATATTCTTTTTTAAATTGATTCAATTGATTTTATAATCATTTTTTTATTTAATCTAATGTAAATTTATTAAAAAAAATAAGTAAGGAAAGTCGTTGTTAAAAATTATTTTCAACTGCACCAGTCGAATAACTCTTCGAACCAAACCTTAAAAAAATTTTAATTCTACATATTTATTTCTAAATTAATGTAATTAAGTTTTCAATTAATTTTTAAGTTTATTTAACATTAAATTATTATTAAAAAATAATAAAAGTCGTTGGCTGAAATTAATTTCAACTTTTGGTAATGGGAGAGCACCAGTTGAATAGCTCTTCGAACCAAACCTTAAAAAAATTTTAATTCTACATATTTATTTCTAAATTAATGTAATTAAGTTTTCAATTAATTTTTAAGTTTATTTAACATTAAATTATTATTAAAAAATAATAAAAGTCGTTGGCTGAAATTAATTTCAACTTTTGGTCATGGGAGAGCACCAGTCGAATAGCTCTTCGAACCAAACCTTAAAAAAATTTTAATTCTACATATTTATTTCTAAATTAATGTAATTAAGTTTTCAATTAATTTTTAAGTTTATTTAACATTAAATTATTATTAAAAAATAATAAAAGTCGTTGGCTGAAATTAATTTCAACTTTTGGTCATGGGAGAGCACCAGTCGAATAGCTCTTCGAACCATACCTTCAAAAAATTTAACTCCACATATTTCGTTCGAAATTATTTTAATTAATTTTTTTATTAATCTATAAGTTAATTCAACATTGTTTTTTAATGAAAAACTCAAGCGAAATGTTAATTGAAATTTATTTGCAAGATTTTCTCTCTTACTGGATTCTCCGAGGAACTCTTCGGTCGCCACCAAATTTCAAATTTCATAATTCTGTACATAACCTAAGATTCAGCTCAAAGATTAAATCATTTTTCTTTTGCCCTATTTTAACATAATCAAAGATTCTTTGTAATCATTGCATTAATAATGTTTGCTTCTTCCGCATTTACAGATTAGTTTTTCTGTATTATTAATTAATAAATAAAAAATTTAATTTTTTAATTAGGAATATATGTTTGTCACGTGATATGACGTCAGTGGCGCGCGAAAATTTAAAATTCAAAAAATATAAAATTTAATTTAATTGTATAAATAAACAATATGATTCTATTTATTTAATGTGGTACAATATGTTTTAATAAATTTTCTAACAATTATTTATTTTGTTATTATTTTAACCTAACTTAGAAGGCAAAGACCCATCCTTTAAATTTCCTTCAACTCAATTTGTTTATATTCTTTTTTAAATTGATTCAATTGATTTTATAATCATTTTTTTATTTAATCTAATGTAAATTTATTAAAAAAAATAAGTAAGGAAAGTCGTTGTTAAAAATTATTTTCAACTTTTGGTCATGTGAGAGCACCAGTCGAATAACTCTTCGAACCAAACCTTAAAAAACTTTTAATTCTACATATTTATTTCTAAAATAATGTAAATAAGTTTTCAATTCATTTTTAGGTTTATATAACATTAAATTATTATTAAAAAATAATAAAAGTCGTTGGCTTTAATTAATTTCAACTTTTGGTCATGTGAGAGCACTAGTCGAATAACTCTTCGAACCAAACCTTAAAAAAATTTTAATTCTACATATTTATTTCTAAATTAATGTAATTAAGTTTTCAATTAATTTTTAAGTTTATTTAACATTAAATTATTATTAAAAAATAATAAAAGTCGTTGGCTGAAATTAATTTCAACTTTTGGTAATGGGAGAGCACCAGTCGAATAGCTCTTCGAACCAAACCTTAAAAAAATTTTAATTCTACATATTTATTTCTAAATTAATGTAATTAAGTTTTCAATTAATTTTTAAGTTTATTTAACATTAAATTATTATTAAAAAATAATAAAAGTCGTTGGCTGAAATTAATTTCAACTTTTGGTCATGGGAGAGCACCAGTCGAATAGCTCTTCGAACCATACCTTCAAAAAATTTAACTCCACATATTTCGTTCGAAATTATTTTAATTAATTTTTTTATTAATCTATAAGTTAATTCAACATTGTTTTTTAATGAAAAACTCAAGCGAAATGTTAATTGAAATTTATTTGCAAGATTTTCTCTCTTACTGGATTCTCCGAGGAACTCTTCGGTCGCCACCAAATTTCAAATTTCATAATTCTGTACATAACCTAAGATTCAGCTCAAAGATTAAATCATTTTTCTTTTGCCCTATTTTAACATAATCAAAGATTCTTTGTAATCATTGCATTAATAATGTTTGCTTCTTCCGCATTTACAGATTAGTTTTTCTGTATTATTAATTAATAAATAAAAAATTTAATTTTTTAATTAGGAATATGTGTTTGTCACGTGATATGACGTCAGTGGCGCGCGAAAATTTAAAATTCAAAAAATATAAAATTTAATTTAATTGTATAAATAAACAATATGATTCTATTTATTTAATGTGGTACAATATGTTTTAATAAATTTTCTAACAATTATTTATTTTGTTATTATTTTAACCTAACTTAGAAGGCAAAGACCCATCCTTTAAATTTCCTTCAACTCAATTTGTTTATATTCTTTTTTAAATTGATTCAATTGATTTTATAATCATTTTTTTATTTAATCTAATGTAAATTTATTAAAAAAAATAAGTAAGGAAAGTCGTTGTTAAAAATTATTTTCAACTTTTGGTCATGTGAGAGCACCAGTCGAATAACTCTTCGAACTAAACCTTAAAAAACTTTTAATTCTACATATTTATTTCTAAAATAATGTAAATAAGTTTTCAATTCATTTTTAGGTTTATATAACATTAAATTATTATTAAAAAATAATAAAAGTCGTTGGCTTTAATTAATTTCAACTTTTGGTCATGTGAGAGCACTAGTCGAATAACTCTTCGAACCAAACCTTAAAAAAATTTTAATTCTACATATTTATTTCTAAATTAATGTAATTAAGTTTTCAATTAATTTTTAAGTTTATTTAACATTAAATTATTATTAAAAAATAATAAAAGTCGTTGGCTGAAATTAATTTCAACTTTTGGTAATGGGAGAGCACCAGTCGAATAGCTCTTCGAACCAAACCTTAAAAAAATTTTAATTCTACATATTTATTTCTAAATTAATGTAATTAAGTTTTCAATTAATTTTTAAGTTTATTTAACATTAAATTATTATTAAAAAATAATAAAAGTCGTTGGCTGAAATTAATTTCAACTTTTGGTCATGGGAGAGCACCAGTCGAATAGCTCTTCGAACCATACCTTCAAAAAATTTAACTCCACATATTTCGTTCGAAATTATTTTAATTAATTTTTTTATTAATCTATAAGTTAATTCAACATTGTTTTTTAATGAAAAACTCAAGCGAAATGTTAATTGAAATTTATTTGCAAGATTTTCTCTCTTACTGGATTCTCCGAGGAACTCTTCGGTCGCCACCAAATTTCAAATTTCATAATTCTGTACATAACCTAAGATTCAGCTCAAAGATTAAATCATTTTTCTTTTGCCCTATTTTAACATAATCAAAGATTCTTTGTAATCATTGCATTAATAATGTTTGCTTCTTCCGCATTTACAGATTAGTTTTTCTGTATTATTAATTAATAAATAAAAAATTTAATTTTTTAATTAGGAATATGTGTTTGTCACGTGATATGACGTCAGTGGCGCGCGAAAATTTAAAATTCAAAAAATATAAAATTTAATTTAATTGTATAAATAAACAATATGATTCTATTTATTTAATGTGGTACAATATGTTTTAATAAATTTTCTAACAATTATTTATTTTGTTATTATTTTAACCTAACTTAGAAGGCAAAGACCCATCCTTTAAATTTCCTTCAACTCAATTTGTTTATATTCTTTTTTAAATTGATTCAATTGATTTTATAATCATTTTTTTATTTAATCTAATGTAAATTTATTAAAAAAAATAAGTAAGGAAAGTCGTTGTTAAAAATTATTTTCAACTTTTGGTCATGTGAGAGCACCAGTCGAATAACTCTTCGAACCAAACCTTAAAAAACTTTTAATTCTACATATTTATTTCTAAAATAATGTAAATAAGTTTTCAATTCATTTTTAGGTTTATATAACATTAAATTATTATTAAAAAATAATAAAAGTCGTTGGCTTTAATTAATTTCAACTTTTGGTCATGTGAGAGCACTAGTCGAATAACTCTTCGAACCAAACCTTAAAAAAATTTTAATTCTACATATTTATTTCTAAATTAATGTAATTAAGTTTTCAATTAATTTTTAAGTTTATTTAACAGTAAATTATTATTAAAAAATAATAAAAGTCGTTGGCTGAAATTAATTTCAACTTTTGGTCATGGGAGAGCACCAGTCGAATAGCTCTTCGAACCATACCTTCAAAAAATTTAACTCCACATATTTCGTTCGAAATTATTTTAATTAATTTTTTTATTAATCTATAAGTTAATTCAACATTGTTTTTTAATGAAAAACTCAAGCGAAATGTTAATTGAAATTTATTTGCAAGATTTTCTCTCTTACTGGATTCTCCGAGGAACTCTTCGGTCGCCACCAAATTTCAAATTTCATAATTCTGTACATAACCTAAGATTCAGCTCAAAGATTAAATCATTTTTCTTTTGCCCTATTTTAACATAATCAAAGATTCTTTGTAATCATTGCATTAATAATGTTTGCTTCTTCCGCATTTACAGATTAGTTTTTCTGTATTATTAATTAATAAATAAAAAATTTAATTTTTTAATTAGGAATATGTGTTTGTCACGTGATATGACGTCAGTGGCGCGCGAAAATTTAAAATTCAAAAAATATAAAATTTAATTTAATTGTATAAATAAACAATATGATTCTATTTATTTAATGTGGTACAATATGTTTTAATAAATTTTCTAACAATTATTTATTTTGTTATTATTTTAACCTAACTTAGAAGGCAAAGACCCATCCTTTAAATTTCCTTCAACTCAATTTGTTTATATTCTTTTTTAAATTGATTCAATTGATTTTATAATCATTTTTTTATTTAATCTAATGTAAATTTATTAAAAAAAATAAGTAAGGAAAGTCGTTGTTAAAAATTATTTTCAACTGCACCAGTCGAATAACTCTTCGAACCAAACCTTAAAAAAATTTTAATTCTACATATTTATTTCTAAATTAATGTAATTAAGTTTTCAATTAATTTTTAAGTTTATTTAACATTAAATTATTATTAAAAAATAATAAAAGTCGTTGGCTGAAATTAATTTCAACTTTTGGTCATGTGAGAGCACCAGTCGAATAACTCTTCGAACCAAACCTTAAAAAAATTTTAATTCTACATATTTATTTCTAAATTAAGGGGGGAACACCAGTTGTAACTTTCGAAATATCGATTTTTTTTTTGGTGCATTTTCTTAAAGTATACATATTTAGAAATGTGTCTGTAAATTTCAAAGTTGATCCGGTGAAAAATAAATGAGATATACAGAACACTGCAGCGGCGCGTCCCGTGGCTTCATACAAGGTGGCCAGCCATACCTGACCCTAACGACAGATGGCCTTTTCCTATGATTTAGAAACGGCAACCACTGCGGAAGAGTTATTATATGGTCCAGGAATCGATGACTCTTTGTAACTTAGAAACAAAATTTCTTCTGAACAAAAAAAAGTAAGTTGAAACTTTTAATGCGTTTTTCTCAAAATGACATTTTCCAAGTCGGTGACCACGATTACTCGAATACCATTAAACCGATTTATTTAAAATTTAGTGTGCTTCATTTACACATATAAGTCTAGTTCGTGATCGAAGGATTTTTTTTTTTAATCAAAACTTTTTTTTATATAGCTGAAAATCGACCGTATTTTTTTAACGAAAATCATACTTTTGACTTTGACAGGTCGCCATTTTGTCAAATTTTTTTTTTTTTTTAAATCCTTCGATCACGAACTAGATAATCTTATAATAAATGTAAATCAATTTCATTTTTGTATTTCAGACGAAGTATACTTGCAGAATGCTGGTCACCGCAATTCGCCTTTTTTCTTAAGACGCCACTTCAATGGCTCATATCTCCAAAAGTTTTTGTTAAAAAAATTTTTTTTTTCTTTTAAATTACAGCTTTTTACATGTACTTTTAACTAATAAATAGTATTCTTTAAAAAGATTCATTGTTCTTTTGGAAAATATTCTTGAAAAAAGCATTATTTTTTGAGTTACAACTGGTGTTCCCCCCTTAATGTAATTAAGTTTTCAATTAATTTTTAAGTTTATTTAACATTAAATTATTATTAAAAAATAATAAAAGTCGTTGGCTGAAATTAATTTCAACTTTTGGTAATGGGAGAGCACCAGTCGAATAGCTCTTCGAACCAAACCTTAAAAAAATTTTAATTCTACATATTTATTTCTAAATTAATGTAATTAAGTTTTCAATTAATTTTTAAGTTTATTTAACATTAAATTATTATTAAAAAATAATAAAAGTCGTTGGCTGAAATTAATTTCAACTTTTGGTCATGGGAGAGCACCAGTCGAATAGCTCTTCGAACCATACCTTCAAAAAATTTAACTCCACATATTTCGTTCGAAATTATTTTAATTAATTTTTTTATTAATCTATAAGTTAATTCAACATTGTTTTTTAATGAAAAACTCAAGCGAAATGTTAATTGAAATTTATTTGCAAGATTTTCTCTCTTACTGGATTCTCCGAGGAACTCTTCGGTCGCCACCAAATTTCAAATTTCATAATTCTGTACATAACCTAAGATTCAGCTCAAAGATTAAATCATTTTTCTTTTGCCCTATTTTAACATAATCAAAGATTCTTTGTAATCATTGCATTAATAATGTTTGCTTCTTCCGCATTTACAGATTAGTTTTTCTGTATTATTAATTAATAAATAAAAAATTTAATTTTTTAATTAGGAATATGTGTTTGTCACGTGATATGACGTCAGTGGCGCGCGAAAATTTAAAATTCAAAAAATATAAAATTTAATTTAATTGTATAAATAAACAATATGATTCTATTTATTTAATGTGGTACAATATGTTTTAATAAATTTTCTAACAATTATTTATTTTGTTATTATTTTAACCTAACTTAGAAGGCAAAGACCCATCCTTTAAATTTCCTTCAACTCAATTTGTTTATATTCTTTTTTAAATTGATTCAATTGATTTTATAATCATTTTTTTATTTAATCTAATGTAAATTTATTAAAAAAAATAAGTAAGGAAAGTCGTTGTTAAAAATTATTTTCAACTTTTGGTCATGTGAGAGCACCAGTCGAATAACTCTTCGAACCAAACCTTAAAAAACTTTTAATTCTACATATTTATTTCTAAAATAATGTAAATAAGTTTTCAATTCATTTTTAGGTTTATATAACATTAAATTATTATTAAAAAATAATAAAAGTCGTTGGCTTTAATTAATTTCAACTTTTGGTCATGTGAGAGCACTAGTCGAATAACTCTTCGAACCAAACCTTAAAAAAATTTTAATTCTACATATTTATTTCTAAATTAATGTAATTAAGTTTTCAATTAATTTTTAAGTTTATTTAACATTAAATTATTATTAAAAAATAATAAAAGTCGTTGGCTGAAATTAATTTCAACTTTTGGTCATGGGAGAGCACCAGTCGAATAGCTCTTCGAACCAAACCTTAAAAAAATTTTAATTCTACATATTTATTTCTAAATTAATGTAATTAAGTTTTCAATTAATTTTTAAGTTTATTTAACATTAAATTATTATTAAAAAATAATAAAAGTCGTTGGCTGAAATTAATTTCAACTTTTGGTCATGGGAGAGCACCAGTCGAATAGCTCTTCGAACCATACCTTCAAAAAATTTAACTCCACATATTTCGTTCGAAATTATTTTAATTAATTTTTTTATTAATCTATAAGTTAATTCAACATTGTTTTTTAATGAAAAACTCAAGCGAAATGTTAATTGAAATTTATTTGCAAGATTTTCTCTCTTACTGGATTCTCCGAGGAACTCTTCGGTCGCCACCAAATTTCAAATTTCATAATTCTGTACATAACCTAAGATTCAGCTCAAAGATTAAATCATTTTTCTTTTGCCCTATTTTAACATAATCAAAGATTCTTTGTAATCATTGCATTAATAATGTTTGCTTCTTCCGCATTTACAGATTAGTTTTTCTGTATTATTAATTAATAAATAAAAAATTTAATTTTTTAATTAGGAATATGTGTTTGTCACGTGATATGACGTCAGTGGCGCGCGAAAATTTAAAATTCAAAAAATATAAAATTTAATTTAATTGTATAAATAAACAATATGATTCTATTTATTTAATGTGGTACAATATGTTTTAATAAATTTTCTAACAATTATTTATTTTGTTATTATTTTAACCTAACTTAGAAGGCAAAGACCCATCCTTTAAATTTCCTTCAACTCAATTTGTTTATATTCTTTTTTAAATTGATTCAATTGATTTTATAATCATTTTTTTATTTAATCTAATGTAAATTTATTAAAAAAAA
The DNA here is from genome assembly GCF_019393585.1 of Leptopilina boulardi. Classification (NCBI taxonomy): domain Eukaryota; kingdom Metazoa; phylum Arthropoda; class Insecta; order Hymenoptera; family Figitidae; genus Leptopilina; species Leptopilina boulardi. Next base: position 78,847 of record NW_026137668.1, on the reverse strand, counting down.
TAAGTAAGGAAAGTCGTTGTTAAAAATTATTTTCAACTGCACCAGTCGAATAACTCTTCGAACCAAACCTTAAAAAAATTTTAATTCTACATATTTATTTCTAAATTAATGTAATTAAGTTTTCAATTAATTTTTAAGTTTATTTAACATTAAATTATTATTAAAAAATAATAAAAGTCGTTGGCTGAAATTAATTTCAACTTTTGGTCATGTGAGAGCACCAGTCGAATAACTCTTCGAACCAAACCTTAAAAAAATTTTAATTCTACATATTTATTTCTAAATTAATGTAATTAAGTTTTCAATTAATTTTTAAGTTTATTTAACATTAAATTATTATTAAAAAATAATAAAAGTCGTTGGCTGAAATTAATTTCAACTTTTGGTCATGGGAGAGCACCAGTCGAATAGCTCTTCGAACCATACCTTCAAAAAATTTAACTCCACATATTTCGTTCGAAATTATTTTAATTAATTTTTTTATTAATCTATAAGTTAATTCAACATTGTTTTTTAATGAAAAACTCAAGCGAAATGTTAATTGAAATTTATTTGCAACATTTTCTCTCTTACTGGATTCTCCGAGGAACTCTTCGGTCGCCACCAAATTTCATAATTGTGTACATAACCTAAGATTCAGCTCAAAGATTAAATCATTTTTCTTTTGCCCTATTTTAACATAATCAAAGATTCTTTGTAATCATTGCATTAATAATGTTTGCTTCTTCCGCATTTACAGATTAGTTTTTCTGTATTATTAATTAATAAATAAAAAATTTAATTTTTTAATTAGGAATATGTGTTTGTCACGTGATATGACGTCAGTGGCGCGCGAAAATTTAAAATTCAAAAAATATAAAATTTAATTTAATTGTATAAATAAACAATATGATTCTATTTATTTAATGTGGTACAATATGTTTTAATAAATTTTCTAACAATTATTTATTTTGTTATTGTTTTAACCTAACTTAGAATGCAAAGACACATCTTTTGAATTTCCTTTAAGTCAATTTATTTATGTTCTTTTTTAAATTGATTGAATTGATTTCATAATACTTGTTTAATAATTTTTTTGTCAAATTTCTTCGGGAAAATAATGCAGTAAATAATTTTGAAAATTTAAAAGTAGGCATACCGAACCATTAATTTCTGCTTCATCTACACCAAAGTTTATTCATAAAAGATCCATTTCTCCGGGAGTTATCGTCATCTTAATTCTTTTGTTTTCTAACTATCACAAAAGCGAAACCCTTTGGCGATAAAGTTTTTCATTTAATTTTTTTTAAATCTTTTTATATAAAAAAAACGATGTTGAACAACCGATCCGTAAGTGAAAGTACGTATAGTAAATTGTATTAATAATTATAATAATTATAATAAATTTATAATTCCCTTTTTTCAACAAAATATTTATTAAAGTTAGATTTTCAGAATTTGAATCATAACCTTAAAATTGAATTGTTTTATCTTAATTTTAAAGAATGAAAGAAAAAATATACAATACAAAAAAATAAAAAAATTTAAGAAATTAAAAATATTGTTACTTATATAATTATTAATTGTTTTTGACAGATGATACGCCAGAACGAAATTCGCGGTCACAGACGCCTCAAGAACCTGACTCAACCACCAATTCACATCCGCCCTCTCCTTCTTCACGTCCATCGTCTCCTCTTTCTTCACGCCTATCGTCACCTCCAGATTCACCAGCAGCTTCTGATATTTATCTTACACCATTAAATTCACCACAATCTGATGATTATGAATCTGCTCATTCTTCGCCAACTTCGGAACCATTTATAGAGCCTGACTCTACAACTAATGATATTTAAAATAAAAATTTTAAATTTAATTCTTCCAAAATAATTATTACTTAAAACAATATTGTAATTTTCTTTAAATTATACTTTAATTTTTACATTAATCTGATTGATTTTAAATTAATTTAACTTTTCATTTTCCATTTAAATTTTCTTCTTTTAATTTTATATTTTTCTTTTCACGTTCTTTAAATCTTAATAATAACAGTCTAAATAAAATACACAGTCCACTCATTAAATTTGTGTTGCGTTACTAAAAATTTCAGACACTTTTTCCTAAGCACACCGAAAAATATGATACCTGGAGCAGAGATAAGTTTCACTAGAATAGCGAAAACTTTCACTATTGCAGTGAAACTTGTACGGAAAGAAAATAAATATCAAATTTTGTAAAAGTATTTTCAAGTGGTCGAAAATGTTGTAAAAAGCGAAATTTTCATGTAAGAAATACTAATATTTAATAAACTTTTATGAAATTTACAGTAGTTATAATAAATTTTGGTAGAACATATTTGATTCACTATTAAATGATACTAAATTTTATTAAATCCTGTATAAAGTTTACCCAAGTAGCACGTAATATTACAGTGATCTTAAAATGTCCGCCTGATGGTGATATTACGGCATAATATTACTGTAATATTACAGTAATATTATCCCGTAATATTAGAGTAATTTCAATAACATATTTTTTACACAATGTTTGATTCATTTATTATAATCTTTTCCTGCATTCTCATTAAATATAAATTTTATTTATTTTATTAATAATAGCGTGTAATATTACTGTAATATTACGGGATACTATTACTGTAATATTACTGTAATATTATAGTAATAATACGGTGTAATATTACTGTAATATTACTGTAATATTACAGTAATATTATGCCGTAATATCACCATCAGGCGGACATTTTAAGATCACTGTAATATTACAGTAATATTACCGGGTAATATTACTGTAATATTACGTGCTACTTGGGTATAAAAGTTTAGTGTCAGTTGGGGTAAATGGGAACAAAATCCCTATTTTTCACAAATTACGTAAGTTTCTTGCTTTAAAAGGTAATATTTGAGCGTTTTTATTTTTTTAATTTGTTATTTACATTCCCAGGATTAATTTTATGCATCAGAAAAAAATTTAGATAAGCTTTAAACGCATGAAACTGACTGTCCCCATTTACCCCAAGATTCAGAAAATTTTCTTAAATTTGGGGTAAATGGGGACAGCACAGTTTCTAAGAAAGGCTTAAGAAAAAAGTTTCCTTAAGTATTTTACTGTATTAAGGGATGAAAAAATTTTTAAAAAAATTGTAGTTGATATCCAATAGTTGAACCAATTGAAATTGTTTGATTTTTTTTATTTCAGTATTTTGTCTCGCGTTTGGAAAAAATAGACTTAAAAATCATACAAAATTTTTTTGTTATTCCTTATGACTCCCATAACAGAAATTCACTTGAATTTTTGATTTTTGGCAATTTGGTTAATAATAACAAGCTGTCCCCATTTACCCCAAAAATTTGAAAACTCAGGGTAAATGGGGACAGCTTGTTATTATTAACCAAATTGATAAAAATAAAAAATTCAAGTGAATTTCTGTTATGGGAGTCATATAAGGAATAAGAAAAAAATTTTGTATGATTTTTAAGTCTGTTTTTTTTGAAATGCGATAGAAAATACTGAAACAGTTTGACTTTGATTTTCAAGTTTTTATGCATTGAGCGATAACTTTTTTTATCTTGCTGTCAATTGTCAAGATACAAGCTTGGCAATACTCAGAACTTCTTATAGGTGATCTGAGGTTAAAATATTGACGTTGAACTTAATTTAAAAAACTGTTAATAAAGCTCCAACACCTTTTGTCCGCATTTACCCCAACTAACCCTATTAAAAATTAGTATTTATTTTATGGAAATTTCGCTTTTTACAAAATTTTTCACGACTTGAAAATACACACAAAAAAATAGCATTGGTAAAAATGACTAAAAATGTGTAGTTAAAAAAAAGCAGTTAAAAGTACCATTTTCAGAACCATTTTAACTAAACTTCGACAGTTGGTGGTACTAAATTTTAGTAGTCAATTTCACCTAGTTAAAATTACTAATATTTGTAGTTGAAATAACTGTCATTTGATTTTAAATGGCTTTACAACATTTTAATGGTTAAAACTACTGTTAAAAATTGTTATTTTTAGGATTTTTGTAGATGAAAGTAACATTTCTTATTAGTTGCAGAAAAAAATTTAATTTACTGTTTTCATGAAGTTAAAAAAAGTGTTGAAAATATTTATTTTTATGATTTATGTAGCTACATAAATTCAAATGAGTTGAAGAAACCATTTCTTCTTAGATGCAGTAAAATCATTAGACTTACTGTTTTATGTAATTAAAATAAGTGTTATAAATAGTTATTTTTATAATTTGTGTAGTTGAAAGAACCAATTTTTCATAGTTTCATAGTAAAAAAAATTAAGTCATACAATTTTTTTTACAATCAGAAACGTCGAAAATTATTTTTAGAATTTTTCGCACATATTCTGCATTTTATTTTTTAAACAAATTGACTTTTCTTTTAAAAATTATAAAAAATTAATATTTGACCGACAAATTTTTAAAAATTCAAAAAATTTACTTAAAACATTTTATTTTTGGGTTTTTCGGGTCGCCGATAACGAATTCGGTGTCAGATTTTTAAAATTAAAAATGGCGTATCCAATATGGTGGACGACTTTTGAAAATCAAATGCAATTCGCTTGAAACTTCTTACTCGGAGGTTTTCGAGGTCACTGATTACGAATCTGTTGTCCGTTTTTTAAAATTCAAAATTCCGAATTCAATTTAGCGGACAAATTTTAGAAAGTTAAATTTTGCTACTTGGGGGTTTTCGGGATCGCTAATTACGAATCTAATGTAAGTTTTTAAAAATTTAAAATGTCGGATCCAATATGGCGGACAGGAAAATTAAAAATCAATTCGATTTACTAATATCAGATTCGTAATCAGCTACCTTAAAAACCCCTGAATAACGAGTTTCAAGCAAAGCCGTCCAATTTAAAAAAATATATCTGCCATATTGGTTCCTCCATTTTGAATTTTGAAAACGTAACATCAGATTTGTAATCAGCGATCCCAAAAAACCTCCGAGTTAGATTCCATTATACTTCATCCTAAACAGTTGTGCCCTACTTTAAAAAAATTATATTCGCCCCCCTGCGCGATTCGCGTGCCAACCCCCTATTTAAATTGTTAAAAAATATTAAATTATTAAAGTAAATTATTATTAAATTTATATTTAATAAATTTTTTAAAATTTGAATAGCGGAAATTTATGTACGTATATTTTAATATGCACATAAACCTGTATATTTTAATTTTAATCTGTAAACCTTATTTTCATTTATTCTGAAATTAAAAAATAACGTAATAAGTAACGTTATAAGATTTAACATATTTTTAAAGATTGGTTTGTTTGATGCTATGTTCCATTGACCTATGACCTTTGATATTTTAAGGGGGAGCGTCATCTCTTGATCTCTGATACTAATTTTGAGGTTATGTCTGTCTCAACTCTGTTAAACACTTAGGGGTTTAACCTAAGTTTAGAGGTTATGTTCGTTTTAATCTATGTTTCTGTCGTTTGACCTTGAGTATTGACCCAGCAAACACGTTCTATAAATGTTCTATAACAGTGATGTCACAGTTTTACAGAACAGTTGTTACAAAAGAGTGACAGAACTGTTCTATATTATGATAACGTCACAGTTCTATAACAATGTTATGTAACATGTCTATAACACGAAAGTCACAAATGATCTGTAACTGACGTTCCAAGGTAGTTCTAGAACTGTGCTAGAAGAATGTTATGTATCTGTTCTGAAATTTTGTTGCAGTTAAGTTCTAGAAAACATTTGTTATTACAAAATGGAACAATTCTGTAACTATGTTACGTCACAGTTCTATAACACAATAGTCACAAGTGACCTGTAACTGACGTTCTAACGTAGTTCTAGAACTGTGCCAGAACAATGTTATGTAGCTGTTCTGAAATTCTGTTGCTGTTAAGTTCTGGAAGACATTTGTTACTACAATTCGGAACAATTCTGTAACAATGTTACGTAACATTTCTGTAACACGTTAGTCACAAATAATCTGCAAGTGATGTTCCAACGTAGTTCTAGAACTGTGTCGGAACAATGTTATGTAGCTGTCCTTTGTCTTAAATATAAAGTTAAATTTGAACAGTTTAAATTTGACAGTGCCGTATATGTGGTTTTATATCCAAGATAGTAGTTGCTTATCTTAGGTTTTTTCTTTTTCTATTAATTTACATTGAAAATTCTGAAACACTTTCTCCGAACCAAATAATTCATGTTAATGCCATTAAAAGAAAGTGACTCAAAATTAATCAAAATAATAGCTTCATTGTTATTCCACTTCTGCACGTAAATAATTAATTTGATGTTGAATGTGTGATGCATATTTTATACTTGTAAATATATGTGACACAGACAGTTAAAAGAGACCTACGGTCCGAAAAAATCGATTTTCATTTTTTTATTGATTCTTATAGTAAATAAGCCGCTCTTTCCAACGCATTAAACCGCAGCTTTCTAGCTGCATTAGTTTTTTAACAATTTCACTTCAAAGTTAGGTACCTTGACAAAAAAAAGTACAACAAAATCAAATTTGACAAACTTTTCTAAAATTAGTCAAATTCGCTTGAAACTCGTTACTCAGAGGTTTTCGGGGTCGCTGATTACGAATCCGCTGTTAGTTTTTGAAAATTCAAAATGGCGGATTCAGTATGGCGGATGGCTTTTTTAAAAATTGATCGGATTCGCTTGAAATTCGTTACTCGGGGGTTTTTGGGCTCGTTGATTACGAATACGATGTTAGTTTTTAAAAGTTCAAAATGGCGGATCCAATATGGCGGATGACGTTTTTAAAAATTGATCTGATTCGCTTGAAATTCGTTACTCGGGGGTTTTTGGGGTCGCTGATTACGAATCCGATGTTAGTTTTTAAAAATTCAAAATGGCAGATCCAACGAAATTTTTGACTTTTACACAAATTCGAACAAATTTTAAATGTTGTCCTCCATATTGGATCCGCCATTTAAAATTTTTAAAAACTAACATCATATTTGTAATCAGCGACCCCAAAAACCCCTGAGTAACGATTTTCAAGCAAATCCGATCAATTTTTAAAAAAGTCATCCGCCATATTGGATCCGCCATTTTGAATTTTTAAAAACTAACATCATATTCGTAATCACTGACCCCAAAAACCCCCGAGTAACGAATTTCAAGCGAATCAGATTAATTTTTAAAAAAGTCTTCCCCCATATTGGATCCGCCATTTTAAATTTTTAAAAACTAACACCATATTCGTAATCAGCGACCCCGAAAATCCCCGAGTGACGAATTTCAAGCGAATCTGATCAATTTTTAAAAAAGTCATCCGCCATATTGAATCCGCCATTTTGAATTTTCAAAAAATAACATCATAATCGTCATCAGCGACCCCCAAAACCTCCGAGTAACAAGTTTAAATTCATTAACACGTTCACAAGCATCAAAACCAACTTGCTAAACTTCAAAGTCGTTTTTCTCGAAATCTTTTTTTCGGATCGTAAGTCCCTTTTAACTGTCCGTGTCACATATATATTTCGCCCTGATGTAAATTTGTAATAAAAAAAATTATTAATTTCATAATAAGACATGTTTTGTGTATTTGATATATAGTTATTTGAATATTAACTTTGTGAGTAACAATAGTCATAAAATTCTATTATATTAACAAGCATAAAGCATTTGTGCATACATTTGTAAGAAAAAAGCAGTATGTCAAATCAAATTAACTCGATATAAACATTTACATTTAATTTTTTAATGACATAAGAATGTGTTAAATATAAATTATATAACCTAATAACAACTTTATTATGCACCACAATAGTACAGGGTGTCCTAAAATTTTAGGGATGTCTGGATATCGCGTAATAATAGCCTTTTTGACAAAAAATTTAAAAATTTGTTCAGAATAGCAAAATATGTTAAAATATGCAATTTGATTTTGTTATTCTGAACAATCTTTCATTTAAGTTTCTTTTTCTCAAAAATAAGATCGTTACAAAATACCCAAATGTCTTGGAAATTTCGGGACAACATGTATAACAACACTAGATCGTTGTTACATTCACAGAAAACTAAAAGGTATTAAAATAAGCTGCAACACTTCTTATTTTAATCAAATGTTTCTTATTTTAATCCATTTTGGTATTAAAATAAGTAAAAATGGATTAAAATAAGAAGCGTTGCAGCTTATTTTAATACCTTTCAATTTTCTGTGTTACTGTTCTTCTCATTTAAAGAACTATGATACATATTCATACTGAAACAATGTTATGTCACAAATATAGATTTTTGTTCCTACACTGTGATACGTTTACGTAACACATATATAATATTTTTTTATCCTTGTTACGTAATTTAGTTACGTAACAAATACAGAACTCTGTTCCTTACTGGTTACATTCCTCTTTTCATAGTTGTTACAACACAGTTCTAGAACTGTTACAAATGACTTTGTAACCGCGTTCTAGATTTGTTACATATCTGAACATACCTGCTGAGTACGACGTTTTGCGTAACCAGTGACTCACACGTTCTTAACCAGTTACAGAACATGTTCTCAAGAAATTTGTAACAGTTCTAGAACAGATATATAACAGTGTTTGCTGGGTCGATATTATGTTAATTTTTAAACTATGATTTTGACGTAGTTAGTACAATCCTGGAGACAACAATGGACCATTTCACGTCAAGAGGTCTCTGAGTTTAATCAGAACTAATATACTAATATATAGATATAGTAATAACCCGCGTAGCATTCAATACTCTAAATCGAGCCAAATTCTGGACGGTACGCGAGTTAGAATCCTGCGCGAATTAAACGGTAGGCGAGTAGTGTGAGCTCCCACGTAGCATCGAAATTCTCACCTAGCGTTCATTCGGGCCAAATTCTGAACGGTACGCGAGTTGAATGGTAGGCGAGTACTATGAGCTCCCGCGTAGCGTCGAAATTCTCGCCTAGCGTTCATTCGGGCCAAATTCTGAACGGTAGGCGAGTTGAACGGTAGGCGAGTACTGTGAGATCCCGCGCAGCGTAGAAGTTCTCGCCTAGCGTTCATTCTTGAATCAGCGGCTGCGGCGGCGACGATATCTTTTTATAATATAGTAATGATATATATATATACTAGGTGGGATGAGCCCCCCTGCGCGCTTCGCGCGCCAACTCCCATGATTTTTTATAAACAAATTTAAAAAAAAAATTATATTATTATTATTATTTTAAATAATATGCATTTTTACACAAGTTTTGAGATACGAAATTCTAATATATACTAATATGCAGATACAGTTAATTTTCACGTAGTATTCAATCCTCCGAAATTCTCGAGACAAATTCTGAACGGTACTCGAGTCTGAATGCTGCGCGAGTTGAATGGTTAGCGAGAACATCGATACTAATATAGGTACGCCAACGTTACCGCTGTTTCAAGACTCCGAATATAGCTGCAAGTCCCAGTTTTGTTGATGGGTTCGAGGCTCTATTTGACAGACATATCCTCAAATTTAGGTCAAATTTTGTCTGGAAATACCCCCTAATCAAGAATCGAACATAACCTCAAACTTAGCTCAAATTTTGTCGGGAAATACCTATTGAAAACCCCAAACCAAGAAACGAACATAACCTCAAAAATTACCTTACCTAACCTAATCAACTTAAACTAACCTGGGTAGGCCGCTGGATTAGAGGCTATGTCCGTCAGACATAACCTCGATTACCCCTAACCAAGAAACGAACATAACCTCAAAAATTAGCTAACCTAACCTATCCTAACCCTGTCGAAAAACATTAGTTGGGTGCAGTTGATGTGAAAACACCCATACCTACCCTAACCTAACCTTGCAAGCTCGCCTTTGACGGCTACTCCCTCAAAATTAAGGTCAAATTTAAGGGCATTTTTGACCTATAGGTCAAGAGTTGACGGGAAACCCCTCTACCAAAAAATTTAGGTCAAATTTAAGGGCAGTTTTGACCTATGGGTCAAGGGTTGACAGGGAAACACCTCTAACCCCCTCTACCTCAAAATGTAGGTCAAATTTAAGGGCAGTTTTTACTTATAGGTCTAGAGTTGACAGGGAAACACTTCTAACCTCCTCTACCTCAAAATTTAGGTCAAATTTAAGGGCAGTTTTGATCTCCCAAGTAGCACGTAATATTACAGTGATCTTAAAATGTCCGCCTGATGGTGATATTACGGCATAATATTACACGCTATTATTAATGAAATAAATATAATTTATATTTAATGAGAATGCAGGAAAAGATTATAATAAATGAATCAAACATTGTGTAAAAAATATGTTATTGAAATTACTCTAATATTACAGTAATATTATGCCGTAATATCACCATCAGGCGGACATTTTAATATCACTGTAATATTACGTGCTACTTGGGCTATAGGTCAAACGTTGATGGAGAAACCCCTCTAACTCACCCTACCTCAAAATCTAGGGTAAATTTAAGGGCAGTTTTGACTTATAGGTCTAGAGTTGACGGGGAAACACCTCTAACCTCCTCTACCTCAAAATTTAGGTCAAATTTAAGGGCAGTTTTGATCTATAGGTCCTGAGTTAACGGGGAAACCCCTCTTAGACCCTCTACAATTAAATTTAGGTCAAATTTAACGGCAGTTTTGACTTATAGGTCTAGAGTTGACGGGGAAACACCTCTAACCTCCTCTACCTCAAAATTTAGGTCAAATTTAAGGGCATTTTTTACCTATAGTTATAATTAAAAATATTTAAACCTTTTATAGGCGAAGATAAGTTTAAAATTATGAATTTGGTCAACAGTAAAAGTAAAAGTCAAGATTTGAGAATAACTTTGAAATTAGATTGAAGATGCGATCAACATGCTAACATAACCTAAACATGATATAGGTTGAGATGCAAACAAAACCTCAAATTAAGATCCTTCCAGATAAATAATTATTTATGAAATTATGGGGGTTGGCACGCGAAGCGCGCAAGGGGGCAGAGCCCCCCTAATATATTATAAAAAGATTTCGCCGCTGTCTTCAGTGTAGGTCATTCCATATCAACTGTACCCAACCTATGTTTTTTGACATGGTTGGATGGTATTACGATTATTAATTCGTACCTTAAAGGGTTAAGAAAGGATTTGGCAATAAATTTTGGTTCATTTGATGTTTATTGTCTTTATTTCTCATTTTTTATTAATAGATTTTATACCCAAGTAGCACGTAATATTACAGTAATATTACCCGGTAATATTAAAATGTCCGCTTCACAGTGAGGTGACCTGGTAATATTCCTGTAATATTCCTGTAATATTACTATAATATTACCCGGTATTATTACTGTAATATTACTGTAATATTACAGGAATATTACCAGGTAACCTCACCGTGAAGCGGACATTTTAATATTACTGTAATATTACTGTAATATTACGTGCTACTTGGATAATAACTATTTAAATTTATGCTTTTAACAATTATTGTTTCGGAGCATTTTTTAGCTTATTTTCTTATTAAACTGCAAAATAAATGTAAAATGCTTTTCAAAAGGGGGGGTTGTATCATGCTCACCGTGTAATTCCTGGTTTACACATGTTTTCATATTTTTTACATATACCCTTGACGTTATTACAAACAGACACAAACTTTACTTTTAATCTACATGAATATCAAAATAAACTTGTTAATTAATTGCATTTTAATCATCATGTTTCACACACTCTTAATTTGAATCAGTGAAATTTCACTGGTGAAATAGCTAGAAGTCGGTTACTGAAATTATTTAGTGAAATTTTCACTGAAAATTAGTCATATATCACTGATTTCCAGAAAAAATTTCATTAAATGAATCAGTCAATCTGTTTTATCGGTGATTGGTAAAACAGATTGACTGATTCATTTAGTGAAATTTCCACTGGAAATCAGTGATATATGACTAATTTTCAGTGAAAATTTCACTAAATGATTTCAGTAACCAACTTCTAGCTATTTCACTAGTGAAATTTCACTGATTCAAATTGAGAGTGCATATATAGTGTCGATATTTGAAATACAGACATTAATTACATGTGTCTTTCGCGAGTAAATTTCATTATTTTTGTAAAAAAATTTTTTATGATATTGTGAGTGAGTGAGTGTGTGTGTGATGAAAATTGTAGACGAGGTCAAGTTTATGAATTCTTTTAGAAATCTACAATCAAATATTTATCCATTACTTTTTCATCAATTTGCAGATCCTCATTATTTTTACGAACAATTATATATTCAATTTTTCTTTTCTTTTTTTTTTCATGACCTTCATCAACATTGTTTTTAGAATTGTTGGATTGAGGAAATTCCAGGTCGTCATTGTCAACAGTACAATTAGATTCAATGGAATCATCAATGTGCTCTTCAATGGAATTTTCAATAGTATTTTCAGTGGGATCTTCAATGTTACGAGGAAGGACATCAGTGGGGAAGTTGTCAATACTACAATAAGATTCAGTGTTATCTTCAACAGGAACTTCAATAGGATTTTCAATGGGGTTTTCAATTGTACGAGAAAAGACATCAGTGACGGAGTTCTCAGAATTGAAACCATGAATTGATTTCATGTGGTCCAAAAGAGTCAGTTCTGAAACCAAAAATATAGTTTTAGTTTTAGTCTTTTTTTAGTGTTAGTAAAGATTTTACTTTTTTATTTTAGTTTCAATTAAAATTGAAAGTTTTGTTTAGTTTTAGTTTAAGTTTTAATTTCTGTTTTAATTAAGATTATAATTTTAGTTTCTACTTTAATTTTAGTTTTAGTCTTTTTAGGGTTCCGTTCACACAGTGAACCGAAAAGGAACCCTTATGGTTTCACTCATGTCCATCCACAAAATCCTATCCCCTCCTTATAAAATCTAGCCATTTTAACCGATTGGGCTCAAACTTAGTATTCATACGTATTTTTGCGAGTAGATTAAATGAAAATTATAGCAAATCCGATTGGAATTGAATTGAATATAGTTATATTCCAAAAACTAGAAATTTCTAAAAAAATCGTGTCCCCCCGTCTTAACTTATACAGTTTTTGGAGTTAAGAAGCTGAAACTTGGTACACATATTTAATTTCACGTGTAGACTTCATGAAAAATATAACTTGAAATTGACTTAAATATTGCATCGCAACAAAAACTCAAAAATCCTGAAAAAACTCAAAATTCCTTTTTATCTTAACTTTAACAATTTTTTAGCCAACCATCTCAAACTTTGTACATATATACAATGTATATATTTACAAACAAATTGAAAGAAAATTATAGACAAATTATTTTTTTTAAATATATAAACATTTAAATAATCGTGAACGGAACCCTAGGTAAGCGAAAAAAACTTGAAAGTTTTAATTAATTTTAGTTTTATTTTTTTTACTACTGGCATATATTTTAGTTTTAATTGTAGTCTTTTTTTAATCTTAATTTTCTTTTTTGTATTAGTTTATTAGTATTTTATTTTAGTTTCACTTTTAGTCTTTTTTTAGTATTAATGTATATTTTCATTTTAAATTAGATTGAAATATTAGTTTAATTTTAGTATTTTTTTAGTATTAATATAAATTTTAGATTTAATTTAAGTTTTAGTTTAAGATTCAGTTTCAATTGTAATTTTAGTTTAAGTTTAAATTTAAGTTTTAGTTTCAATTTAGATTTAATTTTAGTTTTAATTTTAGATTGATTTAGTTTTAATTTAGTTTTAGTTTCTTTTTTTTAGTATATACTTTAGTTTTAATTTTACTTTAATATTAGTTATAGTCTTAGTTATTTTAGTCTAAAAATACTGTGTATTTAAATTTTAGTAACTATTTTTTTAATTATTTTAACTCTGTGTAATTAATTTAACTTTTTTTGTAGAACCATACCAGGATTTCGAGGATTTGATTTTGAAATTGAAACGGCCTTGACTGATGGATTGTGGAAATATATTTGAGGATTTGGAATGGTATCCGGTATGGCCTCCAGTGATGATTCAAAATGTACTTGATTTGGTAAATTTTCAAAATTTATATCATTCTGATTTGAATGATTTTCTTTCATGTGAATGAGGAGCGCCAACTTTGAAATTTGAAATAGGCCACATTCTTTACAATATATTTGCCGATTTCTTCTTTTTGAGTAACAAGGTGCTGTAAAGAATGTTGAATGTCACAGAAAGAAGGATATAGGAGGGATTATTAAAAAAGTTTAAGGAGAGAAAATGTATTTAAAAAATAAAATTAAAATATGGAATATGGTAGACGAAAATAGAAATGTGTAGGAGACGGAAAGGTAAATCTATATATTAATAAAATTTAATTATTAAATATTTATTTAAATGGAAGATATAATTTTTTTCAAAAAATGAAAATTTTCCAATTTTGATTGGAAAATCAAAATTTTTCTCACGCAGAAAAATGGAAAAACGAAAAGAATAACTTTTACTGCTTTGAACGTAAAACCTGAACTGTCTTGAGTTTCTCCACATTTCTGGTAAATTTCACTTCGAAAATAATCAAATTTACTCCTGAAATAGTAAAAATTATTCCTAAAATAGTCAATTTTACTACCCAAGTAGCACGATATATCAACCAGATGTCACGGTGATATCACTGGGGAATGTCACCGTAACATCAGGAAAATGTCAAAATGTCCGCCTTACGGTGATATCACACGGTGACATCGAGGTGATATCATGGTGACATCATGGTAACATCATGGTGACATCATGGTGACATTATGGTAACATAATGGTAACATTATGGTGACATCATGGTGATATCACCGTGATATCATGTTAATATTTTACAGGGATTTAAAATTTTTCAAAAATTATTATTTTTTGTTATTTTTATTTATTTATTATTATTTTTTAAATTATTAAAAATTTTAAATCCCTGTAAATTATCAACATGATATCATGGTGATATCACCGTGATATGACTGTGATATCACCTTGATGTCACCATGATATCACCGTAAGGCGGACATTTTGACATTTTCCTGATGTCACGGTGACATTCCTCGGTGATATCACCGTGACATTTGGTTGATATATCTGGCTAGTTGGGTAATTCTGGAGTAGAAATTGACAGAAATGCGCAGAAACTCCGGACAGTTCAGAATTTACTTTTAAAGTAATAAAAGTTACTTTATTCATTTTTCTATATTTCTTCGTATATTTATTTTTTTCCTATTGCTGTAAAGTAATAGTGTTGTTAAATTGTAATGTTTGTTAGTAATTAAGCGTAAATGTGAGCCATTGAATTGGATTTATAAAAATATTTAATATATTACCAGTTGAAGTGCTGGGCTCTGCTACAACGATGGGCTCATCTTGCACTAGATTATGTATTCTTTTTTGGTGCAGCTTTAAAAAAGAAGGGCCAGTGAACTGACGGTCGCAAATATAACAATCGAATTTTTCCTTTGGCAGAATTTCATTTGCCACAGGATCTAAGTAAAAACAAATAATATTTTACTAAAATCAGGATTTTTAGATGCATACATCAAATTTTTTCAAAAGTCGTTCGACAATATTGGATCCGCTATTTTGAATATTCCAAATTTTCAAAATATGACTTCAGATTCCTAATAAGTGACCCCAAAGACCCTAAGAAAACCAATTTTTTAGGAAAATACAATGATTTCTTAAAAAATTGTCCCCCATACTGTGTCCGCCATTTTTAATTTTGAAAAACTAACATTAAATTCGTAACCAGTAACCCCAAAAACCCCCGAGTACTAATTTTTAATCAAATCCAATTATTTTTAGAAAATTTTGTCTGCCATATTGGATTCACCACTTTGAATTTTGAAAAACTATCACTGATTTCGTAATCAGCGACCCCGAAAACCCCCAAGAAGCAATTTTTCAGCAAATTTAATTAATCTTTAAAAATTTTGTCCGCCATATTGGATCCGCCATTTTAAATTTTGACAAAATTAAGGGGTTAATTATTTATATAATAAAACTAATAAAAAAATATTACCATTATTCGTGAACGTCATAAATTCCTCGTTGTTGCCTTTTGTCAGAAGCCACAAAAATTCTAAGCATTTTTGTTTTGTAAATGCTTCATTTCCATAAGCTAATGCCTTCGAAATAATGTTCCAACCATTAAAAATTAATTTATCTTTTTCTTTTTCAGCTGCCGACATTTTGGCCATCGGATCGTTAAAAGATACCACATCTAATAAATCTTGTTGGGTTTGTGCTGTCAGCTTTACCAAATTATCTAAATTTTAAAATAAAACATAAGGAAAAGACAAAAGAAATTTTATCGTTTACAATGATTTCGAGGGGGAATTTACTACCCAAGTAGCACGATATATCAACCAGATGTCACAGTGACATCAGGAAAATGTCAAAATGTCCGCCTTACGGTGATATCACACGGTGACATCGAGGTGATATCATGGTGACATCAAGGTGATATCACAGTCATATCACGGTGATATCACTGTGATATCATGTTAATATTTTACAGGGATTTAAATTTTTTAAAAATTATTATTTTTTACTATTTTTTTTATTATTTTTATTATTTTTTTTATTTATTATTATTTTCTAAATTATTAAAAATTTTAAGTCCCTGTAAAATATCAACATGATATCACCTTGATGTCACCATGATATCACCTCGATGTCACCGTGTGATATCACCGTAAGGCGGACATTTTGACATTTTCCTGATGTCACGGTGACATTCTCCGGTGATATCACCGTGATATCTGGTTGATATATCGTGCTACTTGGGTATAGTTAAAAACGTGTACAGTGGATTAACGGTATTACACCTCAAATCACCCTAATTATTATGAATTACACGATATTACACAAGTATCACAAGGAATACTAACCAATGCAGCTGATAATAGACCTATGGTTCCCCAAAAACGAATGGAGAGTACAATTAAATCGTTCTAATAAATTATTTGTTCTGTGAGGAGAGTTGAAGACTGACAATTTATCAACACCTACTCTCCTCAACCACTGCTTCGTGAAATATTCAACGAAGGGTTGAATAATTTCACGAGGTGAAAATTTACAGTTCACACTGTCCCCCTTGGCGTCTTTATGTGTGTAGGAAATTTCTTCTTTGGAATAGATGAACTCCTCAGTAATTTTTTCGAACGCATATTCAATGTACTCCGGAGGAAGCAGTGAAAGCAGTGTAACTTTTTTCAAATATATTGACAATTCTAGGTCTTGTTCGGCAATTTTTGTTAAATGTAACGTACCCTCTTTAGTCGAAATGGCCTAGAAAAAAGTTTTATCTAATATAATGTATTGTACTATACTCAGATTCTGCTACACAGATTCTGCTACACAGATTCTGCTACACAGATTCTGCTACACAGAATCTGTGTAGCAGAATCTGTGTAGCAGAATCTGTGTAGCAGAATCTGTGTAGCAGAATCTGTGTAGCAGAATCTGTGTAGCAGAATCTGTGTAGCAGAATCTGTGTAGCAGAATCTGTGTAGCAGAATCTGTGTAGCAGAATCTGTGTAGCAGAATCTGTGTAGCAGAATCTGTGTAGCAGAATCTGTGTAGCAGAATCTGTCTAACAGAATCTGTGTAGCAGAATCTGTGTAGCAGAATCTGTGTAGCAGAATCTGTGTAGGAGAATCTGTGTAGCAGAATCTGTGTAGCAGAATCTGTGTAGCAGAATCTGTGTAGCAGAATCTGTGTAGCAGAATCTGTGTAGCAGAATCTGTGTAGCAGAATCTGTGTAGCAGAATCTGTGTAGCAGAATCTGTGTAGCAGAATCTGTGTAGCAGAATCTGTGTAGCAGAATCTGTGTAGCAGAATCTGTGTAGCAGAATCTGTGTAGCAGAATCTGTGTAGCAGAATCTGTGTAGCAGAATCTGTCTAACAGAATCTGTGTAGCAGAATCTGTCTAGCAGAATCTGTGTAGCAGAATCTGTGTAGCAGAATCTGTGTAGCAGAATCTGTGTAGCAGAATCTGTGTAGCAGAATCTGTGTAGCAGAATCTGTGTAGCAGAATCTGTGTAGCAGAATCTGTGTAGCAGAATCTGTGTAGCAGAATCTGTGTAGCAGAATCTGTGTAGCAGAATCTGTGTAGCAGAATCTGTGTAGCAGAATCTGTGTAGCAGAATCTGTGTAGCAGAATCTGTGTAGCAGAATCTGTGTAGCAGAATCTGTGTAACAGAATCTGTGTAACAGAATCTGTGTAGCAGAATCTGTGTAGCAGAATCTGTGTAGCAGAATCTGTGTAGCAGAATCTGTGTAGCAGAATCTGTGTAGCAGAATCTGTGTAGCAGAATCTGTGTAACAGAATCTGTTACTCAGATTTAATTTTGTTTATGTTACCTTTACACTATGAAAGTGGCATCCCTGTGGCTCCCTGTGGAGTTCAGATTGCACCGTGTTAATTTCTGCCGTTTCGAAGTCCGTTATTACGGTTTTCAAATTTTGAAAACGATGTAGTATTGTCCTTTGAAGATGTCTAAATACAGTTTTGTATTGCTCTTCTGACTTTGAGCTCATCAGAGCATACATAACAGGTGTAAGCTGAAAAATAATAATCATGTAATATATAATAATAATAATATAATTAATAAATAATAACTTTTTTAACGAGAATCATTAATTGTGTCCAAATTTCAAATGGTTTATACTTAATAGACCTAAAGGCGATTACCCTAAAAGTCGCTTTATTTTCTACATACCCTTCCAAACACTTCCACTCCAAATGTCAATAATTGGAAGCATCCAATTAGAGAGGGTACTGGTTTGTAGGTCGAGTCTACAAACCCGTATGTTGCAGTGTATACTATCGGCGGATAGTACTCCGATTGGAATGCAACGCAATGTAAACTTTCGGAATCAATCAGCCCAGTTGCTCCAAATTGAAAAACTTTCTGATCTTTTAAAATAGTGCTAATTCTCAGTTTATAAGTCATCCTGTTCTTCCAGGCTTCTTGATTTAAGGTGTATCCTAATTTGCAAATGTCATTTTTAATAGCCGGAAATTGGCTCAAGGACCAGCGGCTCATTGTTCTTTTTTTTGTACAATATTCAATGGAAGCTGCACCTCGTGGAAAGCTAAAAAATTATTTTTTATCATTTATACTTAAATTTAAAATATAATCCTATTTAGAGAAAGATATATTCTACTTTAAAGTATAAAATATTCTTAGATTAAAAATATATCCTTGGCGCCTACTTAAGAACCCAAGTGCGAAAACCAAACCGTCCCAATACTGGCCCAGTATTGGCAAAACAGGCAACAAGCCTTGGCAGATAATATTGGGCCGACTCTTGTGGTGTTAACTGCGGTTGAACGTCGGCAGCCAAGTATTAGACGCCATTACTGGGCCAATATTGGCTGCCATTAGTGGTCCAGTATTGTCAAAGTTTAAAAAAGTTAAAAAAATTATAATTATTAATTAATTAACTAATTATACATTTGTAATTCAAGTCCTGACAGAAAGTACAATTGTTTAAACATTTGAAAATTTGTAACGCTCGCGGGAACCGCACTCGCAACCTAACGCATCGAAGTCTAACACGCTAACCACTACACTATACGCGGATATGGGCATCTCTACACAAAAATGATTTGATAAGATGCATTTCACGAAAATTTCAGCCGTTAATACGCCATTACTGGGCCAAGATTCGTTCCAACTTTGGAAAAAAATGAATTGTCAAAATAAATTCAACATTTCAGCCGTCAATGGGCCAATAATGACCCAGTAATGGGACAGAGTTCGTCTCAATTATGGAAAAGTAGAATTATCAAGTATTGGTGCCAACATTGGGCCAGTAATGTGACGGAGTTCGGCCCAATTATGGCAAAATGGGAGTAACAGAAAATCGGTGCCAATGTTAGCCCAGTAATGGGACAGAATTTGGTCCAATAGTGGCAAATTAGAGTAACCGAAAATCGGTGCCAATATTGGCCCAATAATGGGATGGAGTTCGGCCCAATTATGGCAAATTTAACCGATAAGCAGTGCCAATAATGACCCACTAATTTGTCAGAGTTCGTCTCAATTATGGAAAATTATAATTACCAATTATTGATGCCAATATTGGGCCAGTAATGTGACGGAGTTCGGCCCAATTATGGCAAAATTGGAGTAACAGAGAATCAGTGCTAATGTTGGCCCAGTAATGGGACGAATTGAACGCCAGTACTGGTCCAATAACGTTTGCCGTGCTTCGGCAGACATTACTGGGCTAATGTTGGACCGTATTAGCAGTCTTGGCATTTCGCACATGGGAATATATATACTTAACAACTACTTACGAATATTGTATACATAAATCAAATATATATTCTTATTTTAAGAATAGTATATACTTAAGTTAAGAATAAACTATTTTTAAGGGGAGGTTCCACTGGTTTTTTTTCAAAAAATCGAAATTTTATTTTTATTTTTGGTTACGAATCTGAAGACCGATTTAAATAATTCAAAATGGCGGACAAATGTTTTTAAAAATTGTCGAATTTATCTGAATCATGGTATCTAGGGGTTTTTGGGGTCGCTGATTACGAATCTGAAGCCATTTTTCAAGAATTCTTTCACCATAGTGGATCCTCAATTTTAAATTCATTAATCTTGATAATATCCCAGCAAACACTGTTATATATCTGTTCTAGAACTGTTACAAATTTCTTGAGAACATGTTCTGTAACTGGTTAAGAACGTGTGAGTCACTGGTTACGCAAAACGTCGTACTCTGCAGGTATGTTCAGATATGTAACAAATCTAGAACGCGGTTACAAAGTCATTTGTAACAGTTCTAGAACTGTGTTGTAACAACTATGAAAAGTGGTATGTAACCAGTGAGGAACAGAGTTTTGTATTTGTTACATAACTAAATTACGTAACAGGGATAAAAAAATATTATATATTATGTGTTACGTAAACGTATCACAGTGTAGGAACAAAAATCTATATTTGTGACATAACATTGTTTCAGTATGAATATATGTATCATAGTTCTTTAAATGAGAAGAACAGTAATATGTAACAACGATCTAGTGTTGTTATACATGTTGTCCCGAAATTTCCAAGACATTTGGTTATTTTGTAACGATATTATTTTTGAGAAAAAGAAACTTAAATAAAAGATTGTTCAGAATAACAAAATCAAATTGCACATTTTAACATATTTTGCTATTCTGAACAAATTTTTAAATTTTTTTGTCAAAAAGGCTATTATTACGAGATATCCAGACATCCCTAAAATTTTAGGACACCCTGTACTATTGTGGTGCATAATAAAGTTGTTATTAAGTTATATAATTTATATTTAACACATTCTTATGTCATTAAAAAATTAAATGTAAATGTTTATATCGAGTTAATTTGATTTGACTTTATATATTATTATTATTATATTATATACTTTATATATATTTAAGACAAAGGACAGCTACATAACATTGTTCCGACACAGTTCTGGAACTACGTTGGAACATCACTTGCAGATTATTTGAGACTAACGTGTTACAGAAATGTTACGTGACATTGTTACAGAATTGTTCCGAATTGTAGTAACAAATGTCTTCCAGAACTTAACAGCAACAGAATTTCAGAACAACTACATAACATTGTTCTGGCACAGTTCTAGAACTACGTTAGAACGTCAGTTACAGGTCACTTGTGACTATTGTGTTATAGAACTGTGACGTAACATAGTTACAGAATTGTTCCATTTTGTAATAACAAATGTTTTCTAGAACTTAACTGCAACAAAATTTCAGAACAGATACATAACATTCTTCTAGCACAGTTCTAGAACTACCTTGGAACGTCAGTGACAGATCATTTGTGACTGTCGTGTTATAGACATATTACATAACATTGTTATAGAACTGTGACGTTATCATAATATAGAACAGTTCTGTCACTCTTTTGTAACAATGTTCTAGAATTCAGTGACAATGAGGTTATATAACAGATTCGTAACCAACTTGTAACAACTGTTCTGTAAAACTGTGACATCACTGTTATAGAACATTTATAGAACGTGTTTGCTGGGATGACTTCAAATTCCTAATCAGTGACCATAAAAACTCCTAAATACCATGTTCCAGATAAATTGGACAATTTTTAAAAAGTAACATTAAATTCGTGATCAGCGACCCCAAAAACCCCCGAGTGAACATTTTTCGCAAGAATAGATCGATTTTGAATTTTTTTGGTCGTCATATTAGATCCGCCATTTTGGATTTTGAAAATTTTTTAAATCTGATTCCTAATTTGGATTCAGCGACCATAAAAACCCTCTAGTAACAAATTTCAAGCCAATCTGACTAATTTTTAATTTTGTCATCCGCCATATTGGATCCGCCATTTTAAATTTTGAAAATCTTACATCGGATTCGTAATCAGCGACCCCAAAAACATACAATATGGTAATATAAGATTTAAAAAAAAAAATTTTTTTGCACACTGGTGGCACGGAAAAACGATTTTTGCTTCACAGCGAAGGGGTTAACCGTTGCAGAGAAAAAGTGTGAAATCGATTATCTTAAGACATGTATTTTTAGATAAAAAAATTTTAAGTAACAAATATTGTTTTTACTATAAAATGTTATACCTTTCTTTCGTTTTCCTAAAGACATTCGCATGATCACTGATGCTTTCTAAAGAATTTTTATGAAGATTTTTTATAAACTGGCCTTCGAAAATTTTGGGCAAACATTTTTGATTATGAGACTTGACTGCCACGAAAGTCGACTTTCCATCCTTTTCATATAACCTACCAGTCCCAGGGCATCGTACCGGCGTCCTGCTGTCTGAACACGATACATATCTATATATAAATTAAAAAATTGAAAATTACAATTTTGTTAATTTTTTACCTAAAAATTTAAAAAACGGCAATAAAAAAACGCTTCATTTTTAAAGAAAAACCAATTTTCGGAAAATTCCAGAAATCATTCCGATCACAGGGACCAGTCCAATTAGCATTTTGCTAATTTTTTTTATTTTTTCCTAAAAATGTAAAAAACGGAAATTAAAAAAAACGCTTCATTTTTAAAGAAAAACCATTTTCCGGAAAATTCCAGAAATCTTTCCGATCATAGGGACCAGTCCAATTAGCATTTTGCTAATTTTTTTTATTTTTTCCTAAAAATGTAAAAAACGGAAATAAAAAAATCGCTTTATTTTAAAAGAAAAACCATTTTCCGGAAAATTCCAGAAATCTTTCCGATCATAGGGACCAGTCCAATTAGCATTTTGCTAATTTTTTTTATTTTTTCCTAAAAATGTAAAAAACGGAAATAAAAAAATCGCTTTATTTTAAAAGAAAAACCATTTTCCGGAAAATTCCAGAAATCTTTTCGATCATAGGGACCAGTCCAATTAGCATTTTGCTAATTTTTTTATTTTTTCCTAAAAACGTAAAAAACGGAAATAAAAAAATCGCTTTATTTTAAAAGAAAGACCAGTCCAATTAGCATTTTGCTAATTTTTTTTATTTTTTCCTAAAAATGTAAAAAACAGAAATAAAAAAAACGCTTCATTTTTAAAGAAAAACCAATTTTCGGAAAATTACAGAAATCATTCCGATAACAGGGACCAGTCCAATTAGCATTTTGCTAATTCTTTTATTTTTGCCTAAAAATGTAGAAAACGGAAATAAAAAAATCGATGTATTTTTAAAGAAAAATAAATTTTCGGAAAATTCCAGAAATCATTCCGATCACAGGGACCAGTCCAATTAGCATTTTGCTAATTTTTTTTATTTTTTCCTAAAAATGTAAAAAACGGAAATTAAAAAAAACGCTTCATTTTTAAAGAAAAACCATTTTCCGGAAAATTCCAGAAATCTTTCCGATCATAGGGACCAGTCCAATTAGCATTTTGCTAATTTTTTTTATTTTTTCCTAAAAATGTAAAAAACGGAAATAAAAAAATCGCTTTATTTTAAAAGAAAAACCATTTTCCGGAAAATTCCAGAAATCTTTCCGATCATAGGGACCAGTCCAATTAGCATTTTGCTAATTTTTTTATTTTTTCCTAAAAACGTAAAAAACGGAAATAAAAAAATCGCTTTATTTTAAAAGAAAGACCAGTCCAATTAGCATTTTGCTAATTTTTTTTATTTTTTCCTAAAAATGTAAAAAACGGAAATAAAAAAAACGCTTCATTTTTAAAGAAAAACCAATTTTCGGAAAATTACAGAAATCATTCCGATAACAGGGACCAGTCCAATTAGCATTTTGCTAATTCTTTTATTTTTGCCTAAAAATGTAGAAAACGGAAATAAAAAAATCGATGTATTTTTAAAGAAAAATAAATTTCCGGAAAATTCCAGAAATCCTTCTGATCGCTCGGATTAGTCCAATTAAATTTTTGTTAATTTTTTTATTTTTTCCTAAAAATGTAAGAAATTGAAATAAAAAAAACGCTTTATTTTTAAAGAAAAGCTATTTTCCGGAAAATTCCAGAAATCCTTCCGATCGCTCGGATTAGTCGAATTAGAATTTTTCTAATTTTTTTCTTTTTTCCTAAAAATGTAAAAAACGGAAATAAAAAAATCGCTTTATTTTTAAAGAAAAATAAATTTCCGGAAAATTCCAGAAATCCTTCCGATCGCTCGGATTAGTCCAATTAGAATTATGCTAATTTTTTTATTTTTTCCTAAAAATGTAAAATCGGAAATAAAAAAATCGCTTTATTTTTTAAAGAAAAACCAGTTTCCCAAAATTTTTTATAAATATAATTGATTTGTCCCGTTATGTTTTAATTAAAGAAATTAATAATTGAATTTTTTACTTACACAAATTTTCCTTTATCATCACTCCCTCCTTTGCTACTCCGATGATACCGCCGCAACCCATCGTAGCATCTATCTGCATTTTTGTGTATGTCGACTGGTTTTTCCCTTTTTATGTGTTCAATTGGTTTGTACGTCTGGTCAGGTGCTTTCCTTTTGACACTATTTTTTAGTGCTTGCCACATTTTAATAAAGAAATTAAATAAAAATAAATATTTTTATTATTAATTTCAATAAAAGGAAATAAAAATATAAAAATACAAAATATAAAATATACAAAATATAAAAACTAACAAAATGAAATAATGATCAACGAGACAAAATAAAAACTACCGATAATATAACGACGCGACGCCAACGCGAAAAAATCAGACATTTAAAAAATTCAATTGTTTTTTCCCTCAAAGGTGAAAAAATACACACATATATATATATAATATGAAGGTTAATAACCCACCAAAAACACTATCTTTTGTTTTAAACATAATAATTCTGTAAAAAGTATAACATATATTTTTTCTTAAAGTATAATATTTTCTTATTTCCATTTAGGCAATGACCTTTTTATTTTCAGATAACAAAGTCAAATTACGACTTTGTTATATTATATTTAATCAATTTATCTTATTAAATACTTTAAATTTCTTATGAAGAACATAGAAATCATAAATTGAATTTAAAAATTTAGCGCCCCACTGACGTCACATCACGTGACAAACGCATATTTCTAATTAAAAACTTAAATCTTCTATTTATTAATTATTAATGCAGAAAAAGTAATATATAAATACAGTAGAAGCAAGCTTTATTAATGGATCGATTAAAAACAATCTTTAAAAATTTTTAATTAGAGCAAAAGAAAAATAATTTAATCTTTGAGGTGAATCTTAGGTTATGTACACAATTATGAAATTTGAAATTTGGTGGCGACCGAAGAGTTCCTCGGAGAATCCAGTAAGAGAGAAAATCTTGCAAATAAATTTCAATTAACATTTCGCTTGAGTTTTTCATTAAAAAACAATGTTGAATTAACTTATAGATTAATAAAAAAATTAATTAAAATAATTTCGAACGAAATATGTGGAGTTAAATTTTTTGAGGGTATGGTTCGAAGAGCTATTCGACTGGTGCTCTCCCATGACCAAAAGTTGAAATTAATTTCAGCCAACGACTTTTATTATTTTTTAATAATAAGTTAATGTTAAATAAACTTAAAAATTAATTGAAAACTTAATTACATTAATTTAGAAATAAATATGTAGAATTAAAATTTTTTTAAGGTTTGGTTCGAAGAGTTATTCGACTAGTGCTCTCACATGACCAAAAGTTGAAATTAATTTCAGCCAACGACTTTTATTATTTTTTAATAATAATTTAATGTTAAATAAACTTAAAAATTAATTGAAAACTTAATTACATTAATTTAGAAATAAATATGTAGAATTAAAATTTTTTTAAGGTTTGGTTCGAAGAGTTATTCGACTGGTGCAGTTGAAAATAATTTTTAACAACGACTTTCCTTACTTATTTTTTTTAATAAATTTACATTAGATTAAATAAAAAAATGATTATAAAATCAATTGAATCAATTTAAAAAAGAATATAAACAAATTGAGTTGAAGGAAATTTAAAGGATGGGTCTTTGCCTTCTAAGTTAGGTTAAAATAATAACAAAATAAATAATTGTTAGAAAATTTATTAAAACATATTGTACCACATTAAATAAATAGAATCATATTGTTTATTTATACAATTAAATTAAATTTTATATTTTTTGAATTTTAAATTTTCGCGCGCCACTGACGTCATATCACGTGACAAACACATATTCCTAATTAAAAAATTAAATTTTTTATTTATTAATTAATAATACAGAAAAACTAATCTGTAAATGCGGAAGAAGCAAACATTATTAATGCAATGATTACAAAGAATCTTTGATTATGTTAAAATAGGGCAAAAGAAAAATGATTTAATCTTTGAGCTGAATCTTAGGTTATGTACAGAATTATGAAATTTGAAATTTGGTGGCGACCGAAGAGTTCCTCGGAGAATCCAGTAAGAGAGAAAATCTTGCAAATAAATTTCAATTAACATTTCGCTTGAGTTTTTCATTAAAAAACAATGTTGAATTAACTTATAGATTAATAAAAAAATTAATTAAAATAATTTCGAACGAAATATGTGGAGTTAAATTTTTTGAAGGTATGGTTCGAAGAGCTATTCGACTGGTGCTCTCCCATGACCAAAAGTTGAAATTAATTTCAGCCAACGACTTTTATTATTTTTTAATAATAATTTAATGTTAAATAAACTTAAAAATTAATTGAAAACTTAATTACATTAATTTAGAAATAAATATGTAGAATTAAAATTTTTTTAAGGTTTGGTTCGAAGAGCTATTCGACTGGTGCTCTCCCATTACCAAAAGTTGAAATTAATTTCAGCCAACGACTTTTATTATTTTTTAATAATAATTTAATGTTAAATAAACTTAAAAATTAATTGAAAACTTAATTACATTAATTTAGAAATAAATATGTAGAATTAAAATTTTTTTAAGGTTTGGTTCGAAGAGTTATTCGACTAGTGCTCTCACATGACCAAAAGTTGAAATTAATTAAAGCCAACGACTTTTATTATTTTTTAATAATAATTTAATGTTATATAAACCTAAAAATGAATTGAAAACTTATTTACATTATTTTAGAAATAAATATGTAGAATTAAAAGTTTTTTAAGGTTTGGTTCGAAGAGTTATTCGACTGGTGCTCTCACATGACCAAAAGTTGAAAATAATTTTTAACAACGACTTTCCTTACTTATTTTTTTTAATAAATTTACATTAGATTAAATAAAAAAATGATTATAAAATCAATTGAATCAATTTAAAAAAGAATATAAACAAATTGAGTTGAAGGAAATTTAAAGGATGGGTCTTTGCCTTCTAAGTTAGGTTAAAATAATAACAAAATAAATAATTGTTAGAAAATTTATTAAAACATATTGTACCACATTAAATAAATAGAATCATATTGTTTATTTATACAATTAAATTAAATTTTATATTTTTTGAATTTTAAATTTTCGCGCGCCACTGACGTCATATCACGTGACAAACACATATTCCTAATTAAAAAATTAAATTTTTTATTTATTAATTAATAATACAGAAAAACTAATCTGTAAATGCGGAAGAAGCAAACATTATTAATGCAATGATTACAAAGAATCTTTGATTATGTTAAAATAGGGCAAAAGAAAAATGATTTAATCTTTGAGCTGAATCTTAGGTTATGTACAGAATTATGAAATTTGAAATTTGGTGGCGACCGAAGAGTTCCTCGGAGAATCCAGTAAGAGAGAAAATCTTGCAAATAAATTTCAATTAACATTTCGCTTGAGTTTTTCATTAAAAAACAATGTTGAATTAACTTATAGATTAATAAAAAAATTAATTAAAATAATTTCGAACGAAATATGTGGAGTTAAATTTTTTGAAGGTATGGTTCGAAGAGCTATTCGACTGGTGCTCTCCCATGACCAAAAGTTGAAATTAATTTCAGCCAACGACTTTTATTATTTTTTAATAATAATTTAATGTTAAATAAACTTAAAAATTAATTGAAAACTTAATTACATTAATTTAGAAATAAATATGTAGAATTAAAATTTTTTTAAGGTTTGGTTCGAAGAGCTATTCAACTGGTGCTCTCCCATTACCAAAAGTTGAAATTAATTTCAGCCAACGACTTTTATTATTTTTTAATAATAATTTAATGTTAAATAAACTTAAAAATTAATTGAAAACTTAATTACATTAATTTAGAAATAAATATGTAGAATTAAAATTTTTTTAAGGTTTGGTTCGAAGAGTTATTCGACTGGTGCAGTTGAAAATAATTTTTAACAACGACTTTCCTTACTTATTTTTTTTAATAAATTTACATTAGATTAAATAAAAAAATGATTATAAAATCAATTGAATCAATTTAAAAAAGAATATAAACAAATTGAGTTGAAGGAAATTTAAAGGATGGGTCTTTGCCTTCTAAGTTAGGTTAAAATAATAACAAAATAAATAATTGTTAGAAAATTTATTAAAACATATTGTACCACATTAAATAAATAGAATCATATTGTTTATTTATACAATTAAATTAAATTTTATATTTTTTGAATTTTAAATTTTCGCGCGCCACTGACGTCATATCACGTGACAAACACATATTCCTAATTAAAAAATTAAATTTTTTATTTATTAATTAATAATACAGAAAAACTAATCTGTAAATGCGGAAGAAGCAAACATTATTAATGCAATGATTACAAAGAATCTTTGATTATGTTAAAATAGGGCAAAAGAAAAATGATTTAATCTTTGAGCTGAATCTTAGGTTATGTACAGAATTATGAAATTTGAAATTTGGTGGCGACCGAAGAGTTCCTCGGAGAATCCAGTAAGAGAGAAAATCTTGCAAATAAATTTCAATTAACATTTCGCTTGAGTTTTTCATTAAAAAACAATGTTGAATTAACTTATAGATTAATAAAAAAATTAATTAAAATAATTTCGAACGAAATATGTGGAGTTAAATTTTTTGAAGGTATGGTTCGAAGAGCTATTCGACTGGTGCTCTCCCATGACCAAAAGTTGAAATTAATTTCAGCCAACGACTTTTATTATTTTTTAATAATAATTTAATGTTAAATAAACTTAAAAATTAATTGAAAACTTAATTACATTAATTTAGAAATAAATATGTAGAATTAAAATTTTTTTAAGGTTTGGTTCGAAGAGCTATTCGACTGGTGCTCTCCCATTACCAAAAGTTGAAATTAATTTCAGCCAACGACTTTTATTATTTTTTAATAATAATTTAATGTTAAATAAACTTAAAAATTAATTGAAAACTTAATTACATTAATTTAGAAATAAATATGTAGAATTAAAATTTTTTTAAGGTTTGGTTCGAAGAGTTATTCGACTAGTGCTCTCACATGACCAAAAGTTGAAATTAATTAAAGCCAACGACTTTTATTATTTTTTAATAATAATTTAATGTTATATAAACCTAAAAATGAATTGAAAACTTATTTACATTATTTTAGAAATAAATATGTAGAATTAAAAGTTTTTTAAGGTTTGGTTCGAAGAGTTATTCGACTGGTGCTCTCACATGACCAAAAGTTGAAAATAATTTTTAACAACGACTTTCCTTACTTATTTTTTTTAATAAATTTACATTAGATTAAATAAAAAAATGATTATAAAATCAATTGAATCAATTTAAAAAAGAATATAAACAAATTGAGTTGAAGGAAATTTAAAGGATGGGTCTTTGCCTTCTAAGTTAGGTTAAAATAATAACAAAATAAATAATTGTTAGAAAATTTATTAAAACATATTGTACCACATTAAATAAATAGAATCATATTGTTTATTTATACAATTAAATTAAATTTTATATTTTTTGAATTTTAAATTTTCGCGCGCCACTGACGTCATATCACGTGACAAACACATATTCCTAATTAAAAAATTAAATTTTTTATTTATTAATTAATAATACAGAAAAACTAATCTGTAAATGCGGAAGAAGCAAACATTATTAATGCAATGATTACAAAGAATCTTTGATTATGTTAAAATAGGGCAAAAGAAAAATGATTTAATCTTTGAGCTGAATCTTAGGTTATGTACAGAATTATGAAATTTGAAATTTGGTGGCGACCGAAGAGTTCCTCGGAGAATCCAGTAAGAGAGAAAATCTTGCAAATAAATTTCAATTAACATTTCGCTTGAGTTTTTCATTAAAAAACAATGTTGAATTAACTTATAGATTAATAAAAAAATTAATTAAAATAATTTCGAACGAAATATGTGGAGTTAAATTTTTTGAAGGTATGGTTCGAAGAGCTATTCGACTGGTGCTCTCCCATGACCAAAAGTTGAAATTAATTTCAGCCAACGACTTTTATTATTTTTTAATAATAATTTAATGTTAAATAAACTTAAAAATTAATTGAAAACTTAATTACATTAATTTAGAAATAAATATGTAGAATTAAAATTTTTTTAAGGTTTGGTTCGAAGAGCTATTCGACTGGTGCTCTCCCATTACCAAAAGTTGAAATTAATTTCAGCCAACGACTTTTATTATTTTTTAATAATAATTTAATGTTAAATAAACTTAAAAATTAATTGAAAACTTAATTACATTAATTTAGAAATAAATATGTAGAATTAAAATTTTTTTAAGGTTTGGTTCGAAGAGTTATTCGACTAGTGCTCTCACATGACCAAAAGTTGAAATTAATTAAAGCCAACGACTTTTATTATTTTTTAATAATAATTTAATGTTATATAAACCTAAAAATGAATTGAAAACTTATTTACATTATTTTAGAAATAAATATGTAGAATTAAAAGTTTTTTAAGGTTTGGTTCGAAGAGTTATTCGACTGGTGCTCTCACATGACCAAAAGTTGAAAATAATTTTTAACAACGACTTTCCTTACTTATTTTTTTTAATAAATTTACATTAGATTAAATAAAAAAATGATTATAAAATCAATTGAATCAATTTAAAAAAGAATATAAACAAATTGAGTTGAAGGAAATTTAAAGGATGGGTCTTTGCCTTCTAAGTTAGGTTAAAATAATAACAAAATAAATAATTGTTAGAAAATTTATTAAAACATATTGTACCACATTAAATAAATAGAATCATATTGTTTATTTATACAATTAAATTAAATTTTATATTTTTTGAATTTTAAATTTTCGCGCGCCACTGACGTCATATCACGTGACAAACACATATTCCTAATTAAAAAATTAAATTTTTTATTTATTAATTAATAATACAGAAAAACTAATCTGTAAATGCGGAAGAAGCAAACATTATTAATGCAATGATTACAAAGAATCTTTGATTATGTTAAAATAGGGCAAAAGAAAAATGATTTAATCTTTGAGCTGAATCTTAGGTTATGTACAGAATTATGAAATTTGAAATTTGGTGGCGACCGAAGAGTTCCTCGGAGAATCCAGTAAGAGAGAAAATCTTGCAAATAAATTTCAATTAACATTTCGCTTGAGTTTTTCATTAAAAAACAATGTTGAATTAACTTATAGATTAATAAAAAAATTAATTAAAATAATTTCGAACGAAATATGTGGAGTTAAATTTTTTGAAGGTATGGTTCGAAGAGCTATTCGACTGGTGCTCTCCCATGACCAAAAGTTGAAATTAATTTCAGCCAACGACTTTTATTATTTTTTAATAATAATTTAATGTTAAATAAACTTAAAAATTAATTGAAAACTTAATTACATTAATTTAGAAATAAATATGTAGAATTAAAATTTTTTTAAGGTTTGGTTCGAAGAGCTATTCGACTGGTGCTCTCCCATTACCAAAAGTTGAAATTAATTTCAGCCAACGACTTTTATTATTTTTTAATAATAATTTAATGTTAAATAAACTTAAAAATTAATTGAAAACTTAATTACATTAATTTAGAAATAAATATGTAGAATTAAAATTTTTTTAAGGTTTGGTTCGAAGAGTTATTCGACTGGTGCTCTCACATGACCAAAAGTTGAAATTAATTTCAGCCAACGACTTTTATTATTTTTTAATAATAATTTAATGTTAAATAAACTTAAAAATTAATTGAAAACTTAATTACATTAATTTAGAAATAAATATGTAGAATTAAAATTTTTTTAAGGTTTGGTTCGAAGAGTTATTCGACTGGTGCAGTTGAAAATAATTTTTAACAACGACTTTCCTTACTTATTTTTTTTAATAAATTTACATTAGATTAAATAAAAAAATGATTATAAAATCAATTGAATCAATTTAAAAAAGAATATAAACAAATTGAGTTGAAGGAAATTTAAAGGATGGGTCTTTGCCTTCTAAGTTAGGTTAAAATAATAACAAAATAAATAATTGTTAGAAAATTTATTAAAACATATTGTACCACATTAAATAAATAGAATCATATTGTTTATTTATACAATTAAATTAAATTTTATATTTTTTGAATTTTAAATTTTCGCGCGCCACTGACGTCATATCACGTGACAAACATATATTCCTAATTAAAAAATTAAATTTTTTATTTATTAATTAATAATACAGAAAAACTAATCTGTAAATGCGGAAGAAGCAAACATTATTAATGCAATGATTACAAAGAATCTTTGATTATGTTAAAATAGGGCAAAAGAAAAATGATTTAATCTTTGAGCTGAATCTTAGGTTATGTACAGAATTATGAAATTTGAAATTTGGTGGCGACCGAAGAGTTCCTCGGAGAATCCAGTAAGAGAGAAAATCTTGCAAATAAATTTCAATTAACATTTCGCTTGAGTTTTTCATTAAAAAACAATGTTGAATTAACTTATAGATTAATAAAAAAATTAATTAAAATTATTTCGAACGAAATATGTGGAGTTAAATTTTTTGAAGGTATGGTTCGAAGAGCTATTCGACTGGTGCTCTCCCATGACCAAAAGTTGAAATTAATTTCAGCCAACGACTTTTATTATTTTTTAATAATAATTTAATGTTAAATAAACTTAAAAATTAATTGAAAACTTAATTACATTAATTTAGAAATAAATATGTAGAATTAAAATTTTTTTAAGGTTTGGTTCGAAGAGCTATTCAACTGGTGCTCTCCCATTACCAAAAGTTGAAATTAATTTCAGCCAACGACTTTTATTATTTTTTAATAATAATTTAATGTTAAATAAACTTAAAAATTAATTGAAAACTTAATTACATTAATTTAGAAATAAATATGTAGAATTAAAATTTTTTTAAGGTTTGGTTCGAAGAGTTATTCGACTGGTGCAGTTGAAAATAATTTTTAACAACGACTTTCCTTACTTATTTTTTTTAATAAATTTACATTAGATTAAATAAAAAAATGATTATAAAATCAATTGAATCAATTTAAAAAAGAATATAAACAAATTGAGTTGAAGGAAATTTAAAGGATGGGTCTTTGCCTTCTAAGTTAGGTTAAAATAATAACAAAATAAATAATTGTTAGAAAATTTATTAAAACATATTGTACCACATTAAATAAATAGAATCATATTGTTTATTTATACAATTAAATTAAATTTTATATTTTTTGAATTTTAAATTTTCGCGCGCCACTGACGTCATATCACGTGACAAACACATATTCCTAATTAAAAAATTAAATTTTTTATTTATTAATTAATAATACAGAAAAACTAATCTGTAAATGCGGAAGAAGCAAACATTATTAATGCAATGATTACAAAGAATCTTTGATTATGTTAAAATAGGGCAAAAGAAAAATGATTTAATCTTTGAGCTGAATCTTAGGTTATGTACACAATTATGAAATTTGAAATTTGGTGGCGACCGAAGAGTTCCTCGGAGAATCCAGTAAGAGAGAAAATGTTGCAAATAAATTTCAATTAACATTTCGCTTGAGTTTTTCATTAAAAAACAATGTTGAATTAACTTATAGATTAATAAAAAAATTAATTAAAATAATTTCGAATGAAATATGTGGAGTTAAATTTTTTGAAGGTATGGTTCGAAGAGCTATTCGACTGGTGCTCTCCCATGACCAAAAGTTGAAATTAATTTCAGCCAACGACTTTTATTATTTTTTAATAATAATTTAATGTTAAATAAACTTAAAAATTAATTGAAAACTTAATTACATTAATTTAGAAATAAATATGTAGAATTAAAATTTTTTTAAGGTTTGGTTCGAAGAGCTATTCGACTGGTGCTCTCCCATGACCAAAAGTTGAAATTAATTTCAGCCAACGACTTTTATTATTTTTTAATAATAATTTAATGTTAAATAAACTTAAAAATTAATTGAAAACTTCATTACATTAATTTAGAAATAAATATGTAAAATTAAAATTTTTTTAAGGTTTGGTTCGAAGAGTTATTCGACTAGTGCTCTCACATGACCAAAAGTTGAAATTAATTAAAGCCAACGACTTTTATTATTTTTTAATAATAATTTAATTTTATATAAACCTAAAAATGAATTGAAAACTTATTTACATTATTTTAGAAATAAATATGTAGAATTAAAAGTTTTTTAAGGTTTGGTTCGAAGAGTTATTCGACTAGTGCTCTCCCATGACCAAAAGTTGAAATTAATTAAAGCCAACGACTTCTTTTGGGCTAGAAGTAATTTTTGTTGTAAATTTCGTCTGTAAAAAAGTAATTAACTAATTATTTCAATAATAAGTTTATTAATTTTTTTAGCAGAGTAAAATTGTCAAAAAAAATTATTTCCTGACAAAAAGAATTGTTGTGATGAGAAAATATTTTTTTTCACAATTTTTCTCTGCTAAAAAAAATTAATTAACTAATTATTGATTTATTTAGTTAATTAATTTTTTTTACGGAGAAAAATTGTCAAAAAAAATTATTTCCTGCCAAAAGAAAATGTTGCGATAAGGAAATATTTTTTTACAATTTTTCAAAGTAATAAAAGAATTAATTACTTAATTAGTCAATTAATTAGGATGTTAATTATTTTCTAGATTAAAAATAAGTCAAAAAAATTATTTCTAGCCCAAAATAAATAGTTTCGATAAGAAAATAATTTTTTTGACACTTTTTCTCTGTAAAAAAATTAATTAACTAAATAAATCAATAATTAGTTAATTAATTATTTTTTTACAGAGAAAAATTGTGAAAAAATTAATTTTCTTATCGCAACAATTTCTTTTTGTGCTAGAAATAATTTTTTTTACTAATATTCACTGTAAGAAAAAATTAATTACCTAATTAATTGAATAATTAAGTAATTAATTCTTTTTTTACTTTGAAAAATTGAAAAAAAATATTTCCTCCGCGCAACAAATTTTTTTTGGCTAGAAATAATTTGTTTGGCTAATTTTCACTGTAAAAAGATTATTAATTAACTAATTAATTTAATTATTAGTTAATAAACTTTTTTTACAGAGAAAAATTGTCAAAAAAATTATTTTCTCATCGCAACAATTTTTTTGGGGCAGGAAATAATTTTTTTTAGCAATTTTTCTCTGTGAAAAAAATTAATTAACTAAATAAATCAAAAATTAGTTAATTAATTTTATTTTTACAGAGAAGAATTGTCAAAAAAATTATTTCCTCATCACAACAATTTTTTTTGGGCAGGAAATAATTTTTTTTGACAATTTTTATCTGTGAAAAAAATTAATTAACTAAATAAATTAATAATTAGTTGAACAATTTTTTTTACAGAGAAAAATTGAGAAAAAATTATTTCCTCATCGCAGCAATTTTTTTTTAGCAGGAAATAATTTAAATATATTATTTTTAATAGTTATATAATATTTACTGAAAAATTAATTAATTATTAATTAATAATCAATTAATAATCAATTAATAATTAATTAATAATGAATTTTATTTTATTATCTTTTTCTTTCAATTTGAATTTCCCGCTATAGAGACTGTTCTTTGGGCTTTAAAGCCCGATCGTCTTTTTTTTTCGTAAATTGATTTTTCCGTAAATTGTCCACCGACCTGTATGTGTATGTGTGTATGTCTATGTGTATATGTATGTGTGTATGTGTATGTGTATATGTGTGTATCTGTGTA